>NC_056743.1:142280775-142350775 GCF_019279795.1 Protopterus annectens | reverse complement strand
AAGTAAGCTTGGATTTCTATAGTGGCAGCATTCATTCTTTGGTTCCCAGCCTCAAAGATATCTGATCCAAGTCTCGGGTAAAATATAGGCATTAACTTTTCCTTGGCACACATTTTTATGATGTCTCACTTAACATCAGTTCTACCACCTCTCCTGTAACTGTTTTCATGACTTATGAAAAAAGGACACAAGGGAAAATATCTTTATTGTGCTGTTCTATGTCCTGTCAATGAATTACTAAAGCTTCAAATGTCATAATTAGCAAACATGGAGAGAACAGTGTCTGAATTTATAAAGCTTCACATTCCATAATTAGCGCACATCAGGGACCAAAAGCAGTATCATACAAAAACGTAATAAATTTGGCTTAATTGAGGATAATCCATCTTCCTGAATGTCTCATATGCTAAAGAGGAAATACAAGTTTCCACATAAAACTATCACAGTGGTAGGCAGATTTCTACCATAATCATATTGAGGGAAGATTGCTGAACAGTCCTTGATATTTGGACACCAGCATTACATAAACACTGCTTTATGACCTATGTCTTACTGTTCGGGTTAGATTAACTTGAAGTCTCCATGAGGCAATTACTGGAAACTGGATCACTCTTCCCATTCAGAAGAGTCAGGGTTGGCATTGCTATATAATCAGTTAACTGTGAAAAAGGTACCCAGACTGCACATATGGAAACCAATGTCAAATATAATTCATTTAAATAGCATAGCATTGCTGTAAAATAGTATTCCATTCTTAATAGTCTGTCTACCTATTTCACTGTACCACAAAACTTCATACAATATATTTTATCTGTCCATTGTTTGTGTTGTTAAAGATGTTTTAGTTTTAATAATTCTTTATACTAAAGTATTTAAACGTGTTTTCAAACTTGTAGAGAGAGCCTCTATTTCCTTCATTGCGAGATATTGTATAAAGTCATTGTAAAGTTCCTTCTTGCATTTTTGTTTCTTCTCTCTTTTACAGTGTGCCTCTGTCAGCATCTTTGTATAATTTCATAGCACTTTTTTATAGTTCATCTATTAAGTGACCCTCTTGTATTCTGCTTGCCTTCTGAAGTGCAGCCAGAGATTTATAATTTGTAGTCGCAACTTAATCATGTTGCCTCCGATTAAAAGTAATGTGCATCTGTTCATATATACACCAGCATCATTTAAGCACACATGTCAGTTCTTGCTTTGTACATCCACAGAAGAGCTGGATTTGGATGAGCAGTCAGATTCTTAATAAAGTTTTTTTTTTTTTTTGCAGATCTCCATCATAAAATTTTGCTTAGCCACTTGTAAATACATCCTCTATTCTATAAGCCAGCCAGTAATTTTACGTCATATGCAGAAAAAATGTACTCAGTTGAGTACAAAAACAATGCTCTGCTATGTCCTTATGCCAGGCCATCATTGTGGTCTGTTTGTCTTTTCGGCTTTTCCCGGTTAGGGGTCGTCACAGCGGAACTCCGGTCTGCTAATGATTGCCAGTAGATTTTTTTTGGTGCCGAGTTGCCAGCCCGACACCCAATCTTCAGCGAAGGCACTCCCATTAACGCATGTCTTTCGAGACCACTCGACCACAGGGAGGACATGCAGACTCCACACAGAAGGCACTCCAGCAGAGAAGTGAACAGGAGAACCTCTTGCTGTGAGGCAACAACGCTACCGCTGCACCACCGTGGCTCTGTCCAGGCCATCATTGTGGTGTTCTCTCAAAAACTGTAAATGGAAAGCAGGTCTGGATCTCAGCTCTGAGTAAGACAGCTGCAGTAGTACTTCATAATGTTGGCATGTTGTTTTGTGAGCCGCACTGACATTGCTATCTGTCTAACTCGTACAACATAACCTGTTTTAGAGATGTCTGGTGCATTTCTTAAACTGCTTCTCTCAGAAAAAAAAAGATAAGTAGATACAGCACAATTAAATTAATTTTTTCAGGCTACCTTCCTGAAAATCTCATGCAGCGATTTTGCTACTCTTGGATTCATTTCTTCTGATGAAATGAAAGCCACTTGGTATTGTATTCATTTTGTAGGTTGTCTGGTTACTTCTTTTTTTTTTTTTTTTTTTTGTCCTGGTAAAATCCTAGTTAGTGCAGGATCTTATTCTAGCAGCACTGAGGATGGTATTTAACCTGTTCAGAAGATATTTACCGAAAACCCTAAAGTAAATTCCTTCATCTTATGAAAGGGGAGATTCTAAGTTCTGATTGCAGATCACAGGTTGAGAGGTACTGAGGCATGGTTGGCTTACACCACTCCTACTACTGGAAGTGATTTAAAGGGGTAATTTTGTTGTTGTAAGGATTACTTTCTGAGAAAAAAAACATTGATTCATAAAGAGCCTATTATATTTTTCTTGTTCCAGTAATGTGTGTGACATGACAAACTGTTGACGGTAATGTCAGCAAGTTTGAATCTGTTGAAGTGGAGCTAATGATAGTAAATTTCTCTAATAACTGAAAAAAATGACAGGCAAGATGATCCATATATTTCTTGGAAAGTAGAAAAGATATCCATCGGAAATGTTTTTTCCATTTTTGCACATGGGGTCAGGTTGTCACTTCAACAGTGGCACTCATCTAGAGCCAGTGGTCACACTGCAGGGTGTCTAGCCCTGCCATGATTGTTCTTCCATTCCACGCCCCAACGTGCACACTCACTCCTATGGCCAATTTGGAGTGTCTAATCCACTTAAAAAAAGATAACCTCAAAAAAAAGTTCTATCTTGAGTGTTGAAGACGGAAATATCAGGACAAACAAGGGTTACATAGGTAGCAGATGGACAGAAACGCATGGTTCCAGGGTCCCTTCTATCACCAGATATACCAATGATAATAAAAATGTTGTGGATATAATAAAGAAACACTGGAATGTCTTGATTACGGATCCCAAGATTTTGAAAGTGATAGGATGTAACCCAAGCTTCAGCTATAGGAACAGCAGGAATTTAAAAAGGTTGTTATGTAAGGAACATTCTAGTGTTAAACATAATAAATTGATTATTAATAAATTTGGTACGTATCGGTGTACGAGATGTAAAATGTGCAGTTTCATTGTAGCTGAACAGCGGTTTATTCACCCTACCATTGATTATGAATTTAACCCTAAGTTCTATGCTTCTTGTGATAGTAAGAACTTAGTCTATCTAGCCACATGCACGAAATGTGCAGGATTCTATGTAGGTATGACGACAAGGAGGTTGAAGGATAGAATGTATAACCACATATATGATACAAGGAAAAGGAATCCGCAAAATGCGTTGGCTAGGCATGTTAGTTCATATATTGACCACACATTCAGGTTCAGGGTGTTACAGATAGTAACCCAGAGTGGAAGGGGTGGTAATAACATGAACCATTTAGAATCCATAGAACTCTCTTGGATCCTTAAGTTAAGAGCTCATGTGGATCCAGGGCTTAGCCAGTATATTAGTATTAAGCCTATACTTGAAGCGCGCACATAGGGATTATTTAGTTATGTTATATTCTAAGTGAATGCTGGATGTCAAAAGTTGGTAGCTTGTTATTCTATATATATTTTTATATCTTTGATAAAAGCTTGTAGCTTTACACTCATACACTTTTAGATAATATTTCAGCATCTTAAATTTGTGTTTGATACATTAGTTGTGTTGTTTCGACATGGTTAGAATATTTGACTTATTAGGAACATATGTTTTTAGCATATGAATAAGTGTTCACCTATAGTGACCAAGCATTTATTACAGAACAAATGTTTTAGAATTTATGTTTCAAAAGTTTATGTTTTGTATAGGAACAATGTTTTGTGATTTTTGTTTGTAGATTGGGTGATATTTTATATACGGATATGCATATTTATATTCTATTCTATTTTAATTATACAGTATCTCTTTTTTAGAGAAGTTAGTTTTGTTTAAAAGTAATGTTAAGGTGGTAGATTTAACAAAACTCCACCTATTTAATTAATTAATTAATTGATTACGTGATCAATTATTCAATTAAGTTCTGCTATTTAAATGTTTTTTGGAGTGAGTGTATGTTAAATCTGAAGAAGCATGCCAGTGGAGCATGTGAAAACGCTCATTTTTATTCATTAAATCTGGATTTTATATACATTGTGGTGGTCGTGTCCAGTCTTTTCGCCTTAAGTAATTTTGTTGTTGTAAGGATTACTTTCTGAGAAAAAAAACATTGATTCATAAAGAGCCTATTATATTTTTCTTGTTCCAGTAATGTGTGTGACATGACAAACTGTTGGCGGTAATGTCAGCAAGTTTGAATCTGTTGAAGTGGAGCTAATGATAGTAAATTTCTCTAATAACTGAAAAAAATGACAGGCAAGATGATCCATATGTTTCTTGGAAAGTAGAAAAGATATCCATCGGCAACTGTTTTTTCCATTTTTGCACATGGGGTCAGGTTGTCACTTCAACAGTGGCACTCATCTAGAGCCAGTGGTCACACTGCAGGGTGTCTAGCCCTGCCATGATTGTTCTTCCATTCCACGCCCCAACGTGCACACTCACTCCTATGGCCAATTTGCAATGTCTAATCCACTTAAAAAAAAGATAACCTCAAAAAAATTAATTCCTGATATCAGCACATCTACTATGTCAGTAAATAAAATAAATAAGGGAAGAGCTTGCAAAGATGAGTTGGGTGGGGGGGACAACTTTGAAACTTTGTAAACAGGAGCAAGGAAATGGAGTGAAAGGCATGGAGAAAGTTTTAAAAGTTCAGATCCGTAAACATATGGGAAGAATGGAAATCAGAGGGGAGAATCTTGGGGCTAAAATAAGGTGTTATAGGTGACCATATAGGCAGGCAAAGAAATCATTTCAACATGAGGGGAACATGAGATAGGGTAATCAGAAATCAAACAAGTGTTTTTCGAAGGTTAGGGAGAGAAATGAAAATGAAATGCCGGATCTATGGATTCTTTAGTCACGGTAGAACCAGGGAGGGGTCTGCTTGACTACACATGGAGACACAGTAGTTTCTGCTTCATACAAGGTTAGTTTTGGCAAAATAAAGAAGTGCCTAAAACCTGATGCTGTCTGATCAAAGACTAATGGAGAATACAGAAAATAGATTTCAGTACAAAAAATAATTACATAAATAAATAAATAAAAATAAAGTAAGGGAAAAAGATGAAAAAAAAAAACACATCTAAATATCCCTTTCAGAACCCACCACTGTATAGAACCTAAAAGCCTAAATTGGTTAGAACTGCCACATCAACTAACATATACACAATTTCTTACCACCTATAAAATTATCCAGCATCCATCTTTTCCTATCCATCACTTAAAAACATTCTACCCAGCTATGTCCCCAGTCGGTCATTGTGATCCAGTGACCAAATACTCCTGTCTGTCTGCAAACTTAGCAAATCTGCTAGGTATTGTCTGTACTCATACAAGGTTGCTAAGGCCTGTAACTCCTTACCTTTATCCATTTGGTCTATACCTTCCACTCCCATCTTTCAAAACCACCCTGAAAGACTTCCTAGCTAAAATCTGGCTTTGTTCTTGCTCAAATTCAGGATAAACTATATCCCTAAATGCGAAACAGTATGTTTTCATTCTTTAGACCTCCTCACTCTCCCTTCTTCACGTACTTCCTTATTGCTATCTAACTCTCTTCCTTGGCTTTCTCTCTGAATATACCATAAGCCTACTTTTCCTCACTTCATATTGCAATTTCTATTCTTATTAGACTAACTTACCTTTAATTTCTCTACAAACTGTCTAAAATTTCTAGAAATATTAAATGATTGTCATATGCCTTGTATCTATTTTTTAGCCAATGTTTTTGTATAATGTTTAACTTGTTGTAATTATTTAAACTGCAAATGTTTTTGTTTTATTTTTTGAAGATTGTAAAATTATTGTTCTTAAAATGTTTTGTCATAATTTGGAGTTTTTCTCCCCAGGTCTCTGCAGAAAATACACTTCTACCCAGTAGGACTTTATTGGCAATCAAATGTCAATCAATCAATCAATAAATAAAATGAAATGAATGAACATGATACAAAAGACATACAGGGAAATAAGAGAAGTGTATTAAGATATGGGCCTTTTAGCCCTGAATGTCTATTTTTTTAATATATTACCTAACATTTTGTTAGGGTTAACAAAAGATGATTCCTTTGGGTCTACATTATGGCATTGAAAATTCCTTTCATTGAATGGCTTTTAAACCGAAAATGCTGTTAATAGAAGTCAATGTGTGGGGGGGGGGGGCTATGCCACCCACAACACCCGCTAAATATATATACCAACTCGAGATCGCACTACAGTGAGGAAAGGGCAAATTTTCCGCTCTTCACTGTACCACGATCTCACAAAAGTGACTTCTGATAACGGTATTTCTGATTTAAAAGTCGTTCGATGAAAGGACTTTTTGATCCAGTGTCATAGACCCGTTTCCTTTGACGTAGTGCTTTATACTTTAGTAGGTCTCATTATTAAACATAGCAAACCCATGCAGCTTTTAAAACTTGGGCACATGGCACATCCCAGTTTGTTGTACAGAACATCAACTGAAACAAGGGGTGGGACTAGTGTTTTAAAGCTAAGGCTTAAGAAATCGTTTAACAAGTCTTACCTAAAATACTGATGGCTTAACATGAAATACCAGAATAGAGGAGATCTGTTTATTAAATATTTCGCTGGAATAGGTATTCAAAAGGATTTTTATTTAAAAATTAAACCGTGTATTTGTGCTTATGTGATTTGTTTGGCAAACAAGAAAAATGAAAATGCGTGTTGCTAAAAACTCTCTACTGCAGTGCATGAAAAATGTTAGTTTATTCATTAATTTTCATTACCTTTTAGCCAATCACATATAAAAGTAAATGAGTTTTAGGAGACTCGCTATGCTTTACAGATAGCATTCAGTCATAGAAAATACCACATCTGTTTGGGAAAGGCGGAGAAAAACAGAGCCAGGAAATTGTGGTCTATAGAGAGTTACATCACATGATGTAAACAAATAAGCAACTGGTGAAATGAAGTCCTGAGATAAGAAAGCTTGGTAAGCAAAGAGATGCAAGTGCCACTCATTGCAAAATGGAAATGAAATAATGGGAGCAAAGGGAGAGGAGACTACAGCAGATATGTTGGCAATGGTAAGGGGACACGTGAAGAGTTTGTCGGGGAGAAAATGGAGGCTAAGAGAGAAAGAGAAAATATGAATGCAGATGGTTTGAAGGCTTTGAAGTCTGAAAATGGAGCATGTATAACCATACACACACACACATACACACACACGAATCCTCTCTTTGGTCAAACATTCAGACTGTCAAATGTTTCTAATGCCAACTGAAGTGATTGAATGATCATATGATTATTTAGTAGGAGGTTGTGGTATAGTTGGGATAAGGAATTTGCCCTTTTCCTCACTATTGTGAAGTCTTGGAGTTGGTGTGTGTGTGTGTGTATATATATATATATATATATATATATATATATATATATATATATATATATATATATATAAATGTTTGTTAGTATAAAGTAGCAGACTGTGTAGGGGGTTCATTTTGTGTTTTTTCCATGTTTTGACATTCAATCCTTAGACTGATTTATTTCAGTTCACTTTTGTTAGTTTTTGATTATAGGTAATACACTTGTGTGCTTGTAGGAGTGTGTGTATGGTTTAGGTACTTTTGGTCAAATGCACAGGTAGCACAGAAAGTTGACACCTTCTTTTGTTGTCATAGATGCGTTTGATATTAGCTGAATGCAGGAGTTCAAAAAATCAACAACAATCAGTGGTACTGTTAGGAAAAGGGGTTTTCATGAGCTAATGTGCAGGTACAGAGGCAGGATCAGGCCTAAGACTTAACACAAATGAGTAAGCCTCCATTGCTTGCATCAGAGTTAAAGCTAACACACAATTAATGCCACTTTGCCTCATCTTCTCATGTGTGCTAACCCTAACTTTGATCCTCACCATACAACTCTTCCACATTAATATATAATAACCTATTTCCCTATTAGTTCCACTATTCAGACAAATTATGGCTAAATGGATCTGCTGTTTGTTTTCATTTTTTGATTATTTTGGTTTCAGTATTTTGAATGTTGTTAGGGTTATTTTGTTATGGCATTTTCAACATAGTGTGTGTTGAGAAATCTGCAGGCTGACAAGTTGGCATTTACCAATTCATTCTTCCATATATATCTACAGTGAGAGAGAGAGAAAATTCAAAATAATTTTCTTTTTCTGTTTCTATAATTTCTACTGATTTAATATAATTGCTATACAATTGCAAATATATCTTTCATCCAGTATTTGCATGTTATTTTTTTAACAAATTTTGTTGCTAAAATCTAAAAACAACTGGAGCTGAAACCTTAACATCATTTGAACTTGTAACCTTAAGAGCAGTTACAACCTCACATCTGCTGGCCTGCTGACTGTTCTGGAATTGGATTAAACAAATCTTGGGTCCATGTCTATGCTACTACAATCCTCTGAATGTCAGATCAGTTTAGAGCAATATATTTTCTTTAAATATGAATTAATGGAAACATGTTTCTGTGATCTCATGCGTGTATTCAGTTTAAAATGGAAACTATATTTGTCTTGCGTAGTATACTTGTAAACATTTTCTTGATTTGTGGAGTTATTTTGTTTTATAATTCAGTAGTTTAAGAATGTATCATGAGAAGTTTTCTATGGTATTGCTTTTGATTACTGATCCTTTTTCACACAGTGTAATCTTAAATTTCCTTATTTACATATTATGCTGTAAATTGGTATAGGCAGCATCTGCAATTTAAAACCATTTCAAAGTGAAATGGCAAATGCTAAATTATTTATATGCTGCAGCTGAAACTGTAGGTTGAACAAATATCCTCACAAAGCTTTCACAGTTATAAACCACTCATCAGATAGACACAGCTGAATCTAATCAGCTTTTTTTCTGTCCACATTTCATCTATTCCATTATTATGGGGTAACACTGCGTTGCCTCATAACCCAAACCTGCCCTTAATGTGGCACAAGGCTGTCCCAGACTGCATACACACACACACACACACACACACACACACAAGACCCTCTGGCAATTTAACACTGCATATCGATTTCCCAGTGTCAGTCAAAACTAGAGACCTTCATGAACACCCATGTGAATATGAGGAAGATATGCAAAATACTGATGGAAGGGGCAGCTCATATAGAACTAAACTGAAGAACCAAGTGCTTTGAGCAAGAGCTAATGTGCTGTGAAGAACCTAAGACATGAGTGGTAATAAATGTAGATATATTGTCAACATTTATTTACCCCCTGGAAAGAATGTCAGCACCCTAGAACATATTTAAAATGGGTGGTGAAAGCCAAACACACTCTGGCTAGGCTTATAAATGCCCTAGGGCAGATGGCCTAGTATGAACCTATATTCTACACTGGCTAGTCTACAATTATCCCCAAGATGCCATAGTCTTAGGTGACTTTAACATAGACTGGAATACTGTTCCTCCAAAGCCCTCAGTAACCACATAAACCTTCATGGGTTTACTCAGACCATATCCTCCCCCACTAGGTATAGCAAAAACAAAGACAAAGTTAGTATCCTAGATTGGATCCTTATCAATGGTGACCCACAGATGCACTATTCAGGCACAGTACTCGATGACCTAAGTGATCATTGCCTCACCTGTATCATCAGGTACAAAGCTGAGAATGCCCATCTCCACACCTATAAAGTGACACGTAACAAAACAAACTTTAACCTAGACAACTTCCTAAAAGATCTCAAGGCTTACAACTGGTCAGAACTTAAGACTCCCACTAGATGAGGCAGTGGCCTTCTTTAATACTAAATTCCTCACTATCCTTAACTCACATGCCCCTATCTGCGCCATCCATGCCAAAACTGGAACTGCCCATGGCTAACTAGACTTACAAAAACCAAAATAACTCATAGAATCAAGGCTTGGACCACTTGGCATGCTACTAAAGACCCAATAGATCACGTCAGATACCGTCAACTAAGGAATGATACTAAAAAATCTATCATATGAGACAAAAAATACTACTATACCTACCTACAACAAAAGCATGAAAACAAACCTCAAAGGTTCTGAGCTGGAATAAACATCCTCCTCAATCCAGGCCGTACCACCACTCCCACCCCATCAGCAGCCCTTGACAAAACACCAGAGGCAATTATTAACATATTCAATTCCTTCTTTAGTGAAACTATCCAGTCACTAGCCACCCAACTCACTCCTATCCACCCCCCTTACCCCCCCACTCTATCTCAAACAATACTACAGACAGCTCAGATCTTCCCAAGACTCATCTCTCTTTTAGCTTCCAACCTATCCCTACTACCATCATCCATGCCCTTCAAAAAAAGCAAAAACCCACTGATCTAGCAGCTGACCACCTCCCTGCTGAGTACCTGTAATTAGCCATAGATGCCATTGCACTCCCAGTCTCAATCCTCATTAATAGATCCATCTTTGAGGCAACCATTCCATCAAAATGGAAAATATCATATGTAATGCCTTTACATAAAGGAGGTAGTTCCACAGAACTGTCCAACTTTAGACCCATAGCCATTCTTTCACCACTAGCAAAAATATTGCAAAAATGCGTCCACAAACAACTAAAGTACTACCTCTACCAAAATAAACTGCTCGCAGACTCCAGCACGGTTTCAGACCACACCATAGTACCACATCAGCTCTCTTATCTTTCACTAATGTCATTAACCTTAATCGAAACAACAACAAACTATCATCTGCACTCTTTCTGGACCTCTCTAAGGCCTTCGATATGGTTAACCATCAGCTACTGCTCAGTACCCTGAATGCTGTCTTCCTAGACCATCACTCACTACAGTGGTTTCAGTCCTATCTAAGTGGTAGACAGCAGGCTGTCCTATGGCAGGATAAGCTGTCATCCCATCTCCCAATCTCCTTAGGAGACCCTCAAGGCTCTATACTAGGCCCCTCCACTTCTCTATCTTCATAAACGACCTTCATACTACCATTCCAAATGTACTCTCTATCCTATATCCAATATGCTGACAATTCTACCTTGATATGCTCTGCCTCCTCTCAAACAAATCTCCTGTCTCTAACCCAGAATACATTTAACAATATTGGAAACTTGCTAACTAATAGACAACTGCTTCTGAATCCTAACAAAACCAAGCTGCTACTTCTCTTCCCTACCCATGGATTCACTCAGTGGCACAGTTATCTCCCCAGATGACTAAACTAAGCTCCTAGGAGTACAAATAGACAACAACCTCAAATTTGATGTGCATATTGACCGCACTATTAAGTCCATTAACAAAAAAACTAGGCTTCCTTTACAATGTCAAACCTTTCCTCACCCCTTTTGCTAGGGTTGCTATTGCACGAACCCATCTTCTCTCCACTCTCCTCTATGCCTCACCAGTATTTACTAGCCTCTCTAAAACTGACCTCAACAAACTATCCTCCTGTTGCTACCATATTGCTATATTTGCCACTGGTAAAGCATACAGAACTCACCATTGCAACAACCTAGTTCAGCTTGAATAGCTGGAATTCCCTTCCCTTTTGCAGTTCAACCAGCTTATAGTAGCACACAAAGTACTCGGCCAGCCTGATAATACCCCAACTTTCAAGAGTGTTATTAGCCCACATAATGCTCTCAGGCCACTTCGTTCCTCCAACAAACTATTGGTCCTAACCCTAAAATCCAATAACACAGCAGGGGGATTCCCTGTTTGCAAACTCAGTTGGTAAAATATGCAACCTACTTCCTGCAGCTCTTACCCAAGAATCATCTCTACCCCTATTTAAAAAAGGCCTCAAAATATACTTTACCCAACAACTTGGTCTTCCTCTGCTTAACTGATTATTAGCATGCCAGTCATTCTATTGATCCGATGGGTTATGTTATAATGTACAGTTTTGCCTGCTAGTCACTGAGTTAAACGTTTAGCATGCTGTAGTGTTTTCCTATTGTGCTAAATATTTGTGATATGATTTATCTATATTCTTTTTTTTATAAAGGGGATTATAGGTTCATACTAAGCTAACTGCCCTTGCGAGCCATTTTAAGCCTAGCCAATTATCACTTGTGAGACTCAAACCCTACAACTTGTGCTTGTAAGGCAAGCACCCTAACCATTAGGCCACCACCCAACAAACTATTGGTCCTAACCCTAAAATCCAATAACACAGCAGGGGGATTCCCTGTTTGCAAACTCAGTTGGTAAAATATGCAACCTACTTCCTGCAGCTCTTACCCAAGACTCATCTCTACCCCTATTTAAAAAAGGCCTCAAAATATACTTTACCCAACAACTTGGTCTTCCTCTGCTTAACTGATTATTAGCATGCCAGTCATTCTATTGATCAGATGGGTTATGTTATAATGTACAGTTTTGCCTGCTAGTCACTGAGTTAAACCTTTAGCATGCTGTAGTGTTTTCCTATTGTGCTAAATATTTGTGATATGATTTATCTATATTCTTTTTTTTATAAAGGGGATTATAGGTTCATACTAAGCTAACTGCCCTTGCGAGCCATTTTAAGCCTAGCCAATTATCACTTGTGAGACTCAAACCCTACAACTTGTGCTTGTAAGGCAAGCACCCTAACCATTAGGCCGCCACCCTCCCAACCCCTTTTCTCGCTCTGTTAACCTTTAGCATGTGCTAGCATATTCCTACTGTGACAAACCTTCTGAAATAATGTATCTACACCCTTTTTGCTCTGTTTTAGTATTATTGTACTATTATTATTACTTTGCGTGGAGCTTTTCTCCCCGGGCCTCCGCTGAAAATGGACATGTATCCAGTCGGACTATCCTGGTCAACAAATGTAAAATAAAATAAAAAATAAAATAAATAATTTTTGTTGTTTCTTGCATTAGTTACCTCTTTGAGAAGAACTGTGTCTTTCATTATAAACACACAGTCAGTTGATATAATAGGATCAGACTGCTCTGACAGAAAATGAGGGAGAGTCATCTTGCTGTTCTGTGCCCACTAAAAAGAAAGTTTTAAGTCCTTAGGTGATTGTTAGTATCACATTATCCTATGAACAAGGCACAGTAGGGTTAGTCATTGCTTTTACTTGCCTTGTTCTTTATATTATTCTGTGATACTGCAACAGAATATATAGAGTGGACATGTGCTGATATTGAATGCCTGATGATTAGTATGTCTTATAGCAATAACCCACGCCTGGGTGTGGGTAATGCTAAATTTACCCACGGTTGGCGTGGTTTGGTCCCGAGGGTGAAGTCCGAGGGACCAAACAAAGCCAACCGTGGGTAAATTTAGCATTACCCACACCCAGAAGTGGGTTATTGCTATTATACCATGACATTATTTAAGAAAAGAAACTGTTACTTTTCTTAAATAATGGCATAGTATAATGCCTGTTTACTGCCCTTCCGCAGATGTCTGGCATCCGCAGTTCTGATGTACTGCGCGCCTGCGCAGTACATCAGAGCTGTGAGCAAAACGGAGAAAGCAAGATCTCCGTTGCTTTTATGTCTCGCTATGTTAAATGAGTTAAACATAGCGGGACAGTTTTAAAATAAGCAACGGACATCTCCGTTGCTTATTTTAAACTGTCTCGCTATGTTAAACTCATTTAACATAGCGAGATTAAAAAGCAACGGAGATCTTGCTTTCTCCGTTTACACTGTCTGCTATGTTAAATGGGTTTAACATGGCGAGACAGCTTTAAAATAAGCAACGGAGATCTCCGTTGCTTATTTTAAAGCTGTCTCGCTATGTTAAACCCATTTAACATAGCGAGACAGTGTTTAAACGAAGTTATACTAATGGAAAAAAGTCCGGGCGACCGGACCTTTTTCCATTAGTATAACTCGATTTACAATGGGCACGCTGGCCAATCAGCGTGCACGTTTTGGGGGGGGTCATGGTATAATATTATTTTTTCAACCTCTTTTCTTGTCATTTCTTTAACAGAGTACTTCTAGAAAATTTGCAGAATGCTGGTTAAGCAAAAAATGTTATTTCTTTCTTTTGGAACAATGTAAAACTGGATCTTAAAACTTTTTTCTTTTTAGTTTCTGATAGAGAAACTTGCATATTGATTGGCAGATTTCTTCTAATGTGATATGCAATTTTAGTTTTATTTTATTCTGTCATTAAAAAAAAAATTCAGTACATTTCTTATCTTCAGTTTGCATACCACAGGGCTCTAAACAAATATAATTAGTACAAAGATAATTCCCACTGAAACTCATAGATATGTACAGTGAACTCTAGAAATAGTCATGTAGAGTGTGCAGAAGATATTTTGTTACATGCAATAAAAGGACAGAAAGAAGTAAAGAAATTGCACTGATCTTTACAATGGAACATTAAAACACCACTTTGACAGTAAGACGTAGAACACAGATTCATTTGCTTCTTCTAATTTTTGTTAAGTGGCAGTTCTGGGAAAGTTCTTCATCAGTTATCAAAAACAGACTTTCCAGCTTAATAATCAAGATAGAGAGCATTGACTATTGTGACCATTTATTATTAACTGAACATTTGAATCTTCAGATTTAAAATCCAAATAACTAAATAAGGATTGTATGCTAATAGTTAAGCTATTCCTTACTTTTAATTGGGTTGCCATGGCATCATGTGATGATCTTGTGAGATTGGTATCCATCTTGTGAGTCTCTGCTGCTTGCCTTTCCTTGCCCTTGACAGTTTCATTAGTTGTTGCTGTCCTAAATTACTTTTTTAAACTTGATTATATTTATAAATGCTTTGCAAAAGTGTAATTACTAAAGGATTGACTGCTTTGCAAAAGTAACTTCTTAGATGTATATTACTTGATAAATCATCACTCGAGAAATATTTTTTTAATTGATTTTAAGATGTTTATTAAACTGCCATTAATAATAATAATTGACAGTTTCATGGTGCTGTAGCTCTTCTGTATGATTTGACACCATACATGTGCTGCATTCAAGAGAGAAAACTGATTATTCAGCTGCATGCTTCTCCGTTTACCACAAAACCAAAATCTGAAACAAGGTGACCATCAACCAACTAAACTGCCTATTCCTCCCATCTTCCTTTTCGGTTTCTTTAACTTTATTAATTAATAACACTGTTCCTTGTCCTGCTGATGTTTCCTGTTCAGCTGAAAGATGAAATGATGCTGTGGTACTCCATTGCAGTTCATTATTATAATTCTGACTCCATCTCCTGCCTAACTGTCTGTTAAGTCAGCAGCTCGATTGTTATTATGAAAAGTTACTTAACATTCTGATAACTCTTCTGACTTCCATGTATAGCTAACATTTCTGAAAATATAACGTAGTACTGGCAACTTTACTACAACATCGTTGCCCAAGTGCTTTATAACCCATATTCATTCCAACTCCTGCACTGTTCTTTTTCCCATACAAAACATATTTAACTACCAGATGGTACTAGTTTCATGCTCTCTATCCACTAAAAAGTTGTCTTCCACTTGTCACATCATACAAACTAACTTTAACCCCATAACTGTCTGGGTAACGTAAAGATATCGAATTTTCTAAAGACGTCACCTGCTTTCCTACTTGGATAAGCAAGACTTCAAAAATTCAAATCACTTTACAGGTTTCGATAAAAATCATCAAAAATGCATTAATTGACCTGTCTGATCTTCTGATAATTTCTCTGTTTCCTTTTTGGTCTGATCACTGAATTGACGGCTCGTAAACAACAAGGGCTCAGAACGAGCCAAACACAGTTTAGTCTACCTGACAAATGCATTTTACTGTGCAAATGCTTGAATATCACATCTTTAAGAATACAGGACAATGAATGTTTTTCCTGATTTTGTTCGCACATCATGCAACTCTCCCACAGTTTTCTTTAATTTATAGTGCTAGCCATGGCTTATTATCTAAAATGCTGACATTTGATTTGCTAACTGGACATTCAAGTGGAAGTTTGTCATGTAGTAACACCTGCATAGAGGCACACCTCCATAGATGCACAGTGTGAACTAAGAACAGAACAATAGCAATACATATTGAAATCTAAATTCTTAATTCAAATTCCAAATGCAGGATTTTAACACTCTTTTCTCAAACTAGGTTTACAAAACCATATCCTTGAGTGTATAACTTCCCTGCAACACCATACTATTTATGTCCAATACAGATGGTAGAAAATAACCACATTATCTTTTTGCATTATTTTTCTTTCGGCACACTTCCAAAACAGTAAACCAATATGTAACAAACATAAAGAAAAAATCAAATATGTCTGCCACCCACTACCACTGCATTCTTTATTTTCTAAGTTATGATTCTTAATAAGTAAAAAAGCTGGCTATACCATCTGTGCCCTGGTAAAATTGCAGTTATCCATGGTATAAGAGTGTGGATTATATGTAAGTTTATCTGTCCCAGTCATAGAAAATGGACTGGGTACCATGTTAATGTAGTCAACAGCAAATACAAAGAGTTAAATACAACAAAAAGTCATACCAACAATGCTAAAGGAAGCAATAAAACTAATTTAATCATGAGAAATCGACAAAGCTTTCAGGTGAAATCCTTCTTCAGCGTGATACACAGTACAGCTGTAGTGAGACTCATTAAATATAAAATAAAAGACACAACCAATCAATCACATTCTTACAACAATAAAACAATGAAACATACCTATTAAGTTCTTAAACCTAAGTAGATAAATATTAAACCATTACAAAAATTATTCAGAGTTATTGAAAAAATAGTCATAAAATTAGCATTTTTATTTTTTAATGTATGTGTGTGTGCATGTGTGTTAATATAAAAAGTTTATTTGTACGAGTTAATGTAAAAAACATTATCACAACACCTTCATCAATTATAGTTTTGTTTGTTTTTCTTTCAGAACAGGTTTAATGCTGACAGTGGCATTGAGATCAGGAGCTTTATCCACATCAAGTCTCAGGATCCATTTATATTCTGCTACCTCTAATCTGTTATTTACTTCACCACCTCTGATATTTGGTAAAAGTTCTTGCACTACTCTAAAATGTATGTTAGAAACCTTTCTCAATACAGTGTTTGTTTATAAATTAGTGCTTGGACAGGGCATTTGTTATAACAGTTCTCCTAATGTCACATATGTCTTCAGTGAATTTTATCCTTCATGTACCACAACATGCAGAAGATGGGGAATGCGTTGCTTTTACAGCATTCCTATAACAAAGTTCCCTCGTGAGAGAGAGATTATTCCTGAAACAAAACTCAGACTTATAGCTTATCAAATTAGTCAGTTCAGGACAACTCCGAAGTATACCCCAGTTTCTCCTTATTATATCGCAGACAGATTAATATGATTAGAATATGTAAAAACACACCTAACTGTTTTGCCCTCTGCTTGTTCTCTGGTTGGTATAGCTGCAGGGTCTAGCTTTACTGGCTCTTTCAGACCTCACACTAGAAATGCAAGAGTCAATCTCTCTGGCCTTGTAAACTGGTTTCAGAAATTATTCCTTTAATTCCTTCAGATCCTGATCTAAATAATCTTCTTCTGTATGGAGATGCATAATTCAAAACACCTGCCTTCTAAGCACATTCCTAGGAATGTGCCTAGGGTACATGCTGCTTTTATGTAAATATGAATTCTTTTTACAAGACTTCTTATATATACATCCATCTTAAACCTACCTAACTCATCACTGGTAATTGTTATATCTAAAAAGTCTATAGATTCACAAGAAAAATTACTACTAAACTTAAAAAAATTCATTATTACTCTACATAAACTCCTTTAGTGACTCACAGGTGCCTCTCCATAGCAAAAAATTAAGAACAAAACATTTATAGTAAACAATGTCTGGTAAACTCATTGTTACATAAAACCTTGTCGTATTCTCAGTATGCTAACACAAGACTGGCATAGCTATTTGCACAAGCTGTGTCCGTAGCTACACCAACCCTCTGCAGATAATACTGTTCACCAAAAACAAAAGCATTGTTCTCTAAAACCAGCTTCAAAAGCATACAAATTAAATCAACTTTCATATTAGAAAAATTAGCATGTTGTAACATATTCAATACATGTGGTATTTGGAATAACAGTAAACAAAGAAGTGATGCCTAGTGTAACAAAGACAAGATCTTGGGTATTCAATAAATGACTAACAGTTTTATAAAGATCCTGCAAAAATCTTTAGTGTCTCTTAAAACTGAGTTTACATTATTTAGTGCCAACTAAGTGTATTTTCCAAATAAATAGATATAAGCTCTGTGGTCCAGCCTCTGCTTGATAATATAGAATGCGTGGGTGTTTGGAATAAACTTTTATGAACATTTGGAAGCGCATAAAGTATTGGAACAACCAGAAATTCCACCAAAAATACTCAAATCTTCCATAATCATATTAGTCACCATTAAAACAAAAAGCAAAACTAAAACTCTATCAATAATGGCTGTCAGCTGGGAAATCTGATAAGTACATTCATCACTCAAAAGTTGTTTCATAGCTACTAAATAAAATGTCTTATCCATAACAACAATCCCCCCTCCCTTGTCAGCTGGATGTATTTCAACTGAATTAAGATATTTCAGGTCCTCGTAATGCCTGCATTTCTCATCTCTTTGATGTCTAGATATGGGTGATACTCGACAAACATTTGTTAACCCAACTATGTCCATTCCTGGTAAACATCCGGTTATAGAAGCTTTTACTGAAGTTAGCGACAAACAGATCAGGACAACTTTGACAGCTGAACATTGTTTCTTTTCATAATCTTTGAGAGATAGAAGTGCAGGCATTACGAGAGCTGAAATATCTTAATTCAGTTGAAATACGTCCAGCCAACAAGGGACAGATTGCAAGACTGTGAACGTGATATATTACGCTTCCTGTGAATGCTGTTATGCATTCTATATTAAAAAAACTAATTCCTGTTTGAAGGACAGAATTTTAGAACGCCTCAGAGATATTAGACATAATAAGAGCAGCAATGCTCTAGCTACACGTTTTCATCTTAGGACAACAACATACCTTTAAGTTTTTTTGTTTTTGGAGGTTGTGAAGTTAGATATGACAGGCAGTGACTTGAAAAACAAAACTGAAGTGGGAGAACAGAGCTGGTTCCTAAAGTTACAGTCTTGTAGATTTTCTGGGTTAAATGAAGTGCTTTCCCTTAAATCAGCTCTAAAGGCACATTCCTTAACTCATTAGCTTTTCATTCTTTTTTATTATTTTCATTTTAATAATTCATGATGTTTTAATGAAATGTCTTTATAGGAATATGTTCTTTATATATATATATATATATATATATATATATATATATATATATAGCCTCATGATGATGATGCTGCCATCAGTGTGTGACACGTTTGCGGAGATGTTCAGTAGTGAGGGATGTTTGTGAGTCACATACACAGGTAATTGATTTTAATTAATTTCATGGTTCATAGGTAGGTACTAGGTTATCTGTCCAAAGGCATTTATAAGCCTAGCCAGAATGTGTTGGCTTTCTTCGCCCCCTTAGATTAGATTCCTTTGCCTCTGTCCAGCAGAGCCACTGAAGTGATCCCTGGGGTAAACTTTGTTTCCCATCCACTCGTCAAGGTTTCTTTTGAAGAGTGTTAGCGAGGAGCTCTGCCTAATATAGATTGGGATCTCGTTCCAAAGCATGGGAAGTCTCTGGGACAGGAATCTATCCCTCCAGCACGTCCTATTTATTGTTGTGGTAAGGTTTAGATCCCTAGAGCATGTGGCTCAAGAAGATAAGGTTTTCTTTAGGTGGAGCATGTCCATCAATTCTGGGTTGGACATGGCCTTATATGTCAGGTAGAGATCACCTCTGAGCATGGCATAGGGCATCTGTTTGAGGCCAATGATCCTCTTGGTGAGGTACTTCTGTGGTCTTTCCAGCTGTTGCAGGTGTCTTGTAAGGTACATCCAAAATGGGGCATTGTACTCTATGATGGGTCTGATGAGTGATGAGTAGAGGGGCACAATGACCTCTTTTGATCTGGATGCAAACCCTTTTGTGATTAGGTGGGCCACATAGAAGGATTTTCTAACCACTTTGGCAATGTGATTATCAAGGGAGAGATTACTGTCTACTTGGGTTCCCAGATCCCTTATTATGTTTTTCGTATTTAGGGGACTGCCACCTATGTGATAGTTTATGGGTAATTTATTTACAAAGGGAATAACTATGCACTTTTTGGCATTTAGGGTGAGGCCATGATTTTTGACACCAGGTATCCGTTACAGTGAGACCCTTTTGGAGGATGTCTGTGTCAGCCAATGAGTCAATTATAGCCCCTAGTTTGCAGTTGTCTGCAAACTTGGTCAGCCATAGCCCTCCTGTGCTTGTCTGTACCTCTGAGAAGTATATGTCGAACAGGAGGGGTCCTAGGACTGAGCCCTGGGGAATGCCACTTGTAACCGATTTAGAGTCAGACCTAGCTCCTGCAACTCTCACCATGTGGGTTCTGTCCATGAGCCAATTGGCAACCCATCTTGTGACATAGGGGTTTATGTTCAGGCTGGTGAGCTTGTCTAAAATACCAGAATGGGGAATGGTGTTGAAGGCCTTTGAGAGGTCTAGGCAGGCTGTGTGTACCACCTTTCCCTCATTTATAGCTTTGGTAACTGTCTCAAAGAAGTCCACCAGGTTTAGGAGGCATGATCTGCCCTTAACAAAGCCAAACAGGGTAGGGTCTATTGTTTGGAGATTCCCAGTGTCTCTGCTAATGAGCTCCATGATTATGCGCTCCATAGCCTTGCAGACCAAGGCTTATAGGGCAATAGTTCCTGGTGTCTGTTGTGGCTCCACCTTTGTGGAGTGGAATAACTGTTGCTGTGCACCACTCTATGGGTACGTAGCCTGTGGAGAAGCTGAGTTTGAACAGTGTGTTTAGGCGAGGGGTTAATTTGTCTTTGAGCTCATGTAGGACGTAACCTGGGACACCATCCGGTCCCACTGATGCTGTGTTTTTGGCTTTGGAGAGGGCTATTTTAACCTGTCTGTGATTTCAGGGGCTGTACATTCTTATGGTATGGTTATGGGCCCTTTTGGGGGTGGGAGGGGGGTGAAGTTTGCACTGAACCTGTCTGCCAGGATGTTGGCAATATCGGTTGGTTCAGTGTATTTTGTGCCATTCTGCACTAACTCCGAGCAGATCTGAGCATTGCCACTTAGATTCTTGACATAGCTAAAGAATGCCTTGTGGTTATCTTTGGAGTCCTTGGCAAGTTTTGTTTCAAAGCTCACCTTGGAAGATTTTATGAGGGATCATAGTTTCTTGCTGATACTGATCAGGGATGTCTTCCTTTTCTGGGATTTTACTATTTTCTGTACTAGCTTCCTCCTTCTATTCCACAGCTTGTTTATGGCAGGGGTCCACCAGACTGGTTTCCTTTTCTTGGAGGAGTGAGTCTTGGTTTTGCTTGGGATAGCATGATCCATGCATTCTTGTAGGTGCCCATAGAATGCATTAGTAAAGGATTTTGCAGCTTGGACAGCATTATCCTTTAGCATTGGGGCTTTGAAACTTGCCACTTCTGTTTTATGTAACGTGAAGTTTTCTTTTGAAAAGTTTTTCATGGTGGTTTCCTTGTCCGGGGGTGGGGGCAGAATGTGGATATCCAAAGTGGTTTGTTTATGGTCAGATCTAACCAGCAAGGGGTTTACCTCTGGTGTGGAACACCGGTCGCCCATGATGGTGATGACCAGGTCCAATATGTTGTCACCTCTGGTGGGAGTGTTGACCAGTTGATCCAGGGCATTTGAGTTTATATATTTTAGGAAATTTTGGGCAAGGGAGTTAGTACTTGAGTAGTTCTCCCAGTTAATGTTTGGGTAGTTGAAATCACCCAAGATTAGGGTGTTTGGTAGGACCTTTATGTTACCCAGTGTTTCCAGAAATGCAGAATGGGGGTCCTGGGACATGGTGGGTGATCTGTAGCAAGCTACAATTTGAATTGCAGTTTTGCCCATTGTTTGTTGCATGTGGATAATCTCTGAAGCATCGTGCTGTGCCACTAACCTGGAGGTCTGGGTATCCTTGATGAATATGGATACTTCCCCGCCTTTTATTTTGGTCCGGGTTCTGTGGCTGAAATGTATGGTATGAGTTATAGCCTGGTAGTGCTCGGGTGCTCTCTGTAGCCTTAAACCAGGTTTCTGTTACTGCACATATATCGATTTTTTTCATACTGAGGAGTGCCTCGAGTGCATGCATTTTGAGGTTTAGACTTCTGGCGTTGAGTAGTATTACCCTCAGATTTTTGTTACTTGTGCTATTTACAGCGGTGGGTTTGTCTTTTGAGCCTCGCCTAAAAAAGGCAATATGTGGGTGGCAAGACCCTTGGCAAGTATTCGAAAGCCTAAGTGTGACATGTGCAAGCTGTCTCTAGCAAAGCAGCATGGCTTGTCGAGCTTGTCATCCCAGGCAGACAGACACTGGATCCCCTTTGAATGACACCAGAAACTTAGCCAGTTGTTGAAATTGATAATTTTTTCTTTATACTGTGGTATCATTCTTGGTGAAGGCAGGATGCTACCCAGGGTCAGGGTCATACCGGCCTGGGCAACGTGATCAGAGAGCTCTTCCATGTCTCTTTTCATGTAGTCCAGGGAGGTACAGCTCAGGTCATTCACACCAACATAGACAATGACAGAGTCATATTTGTACTTGTTCTGGAGTGATCTGAGTGCTTTTGTTATATGGCTGGATCATGGCACCCAACAGGCAGCTAACAGTAACCTACTCCTTATTCAGCCCAGTGAGTGGGACATCAGTGTGCCCGACTATAGAGTCACCTATTTCTAGTATGTTGGGTATGTTGTTTTGCCTTGATGGCTGTGATTGTGTGGCACATTGGTTTTGTGAAGTATGTGTTTCATGGTTTGTGTTGGGGGGTGGAGGTTGTTTGGATGTCTGCTTTGGAGGGCTCTGTTGCTTTTGTAGATTTTTATTTAGAGCCTCCGAGTATGCTTTTGTGTATTTACATGTGTTTTTTGCCGGTGCTGGTTTAATGGGTCTGTGTAAGACTGGTGGTGTGATGCCAGTAATTCCCTTCTCCTCTTGACTGTCTGATCCAGTCTTGGGTTGAGAGAGCTTAGCCTCCAGTTTGGCTGTATAATTGCATCTCTTGCATGTATTAGTGTTTGGTGGTAGGAGGAGAGGGTTGTCTGTGTACATGAAGCAGTTGTTACATTGCCTCAAAATGCCCAGGTACACCAGTTGGACTGGAGAGTACACCTGAAACTGCCCTTTGGACATGCTTGGATAGGTACAGTAAACTGTTTTACTGAATGGTTGGTAAGGTTGAATAGAGAGCCTTATCCTTCTGTAGTGCTAGGGTTTATAAGTGCTTGCTATGAGTTTTGAGCAAGTGCAGGGCTGAGAAATGAATAGCTTGAGTGCTTAAGTTGAAAGTTTGTGTAGCTCCAAGGGAAAAATTGAAGAGGACACTTTGTGGAGCCTGGAATAGTTATACCCTAGCTACCTGGAGCGTAAAACCGGGCAAATGCGTTTTTTTATAACAGGGAAATGAAAGAGAGAGAAATTAGCCCAAAATGGCCAATAAACTATTACTTTCTTACCTGAAACCACTGCTCCAGGTACAGATAGGCTGCTCAAAGCTCCTCTCTCTGACAGGTGAACAGAGAAACTTCCTTCTATCCAAGTAAGGTATGGGCAAACACAGAGATCTGTAACACAGTCCTGAATTCAGCACTAACCTGAAAACTGGATTATAGTAGCCTAGAAAGGTAGGAAACAAGTATATTTTTTTTCAGAAAATAATAGAAAACAAACAATCTGATTTAAACAAGTTACCCAATTAACCAGAAAAAAACCTCAAAACCTAGCCCTGTTCGAGCAGTCTTCAATCAGACAAGTTCTAACTGCATACTCTCACTACTAGGGTGCAGGGGAACCTTCTCTAAAAAAGATGGCCTGGATCAGTGCTCAAGTTATACAAACAAAGCTAGATTCATCTGGCCTGAATCTGGTCCTGTGCTACAGCAACAAGGCACACCAATTTCAGAAAGAAACAGTTCAAATAAACAGGCACAATAAGCCTGTGACCAGAATTTCCCAGCTCAGAAGGGTAGAATCCAGCCTCTCCTCCCACAGGAGTGCAGACCACAAACCTTCTTAATGTAGAATAACTGGCCTGAAGCCCAAGTGCTTAAACCAGAACTAATACACTTTAAGAATAGCAGACACTGAGCTTTCAATCAGCAATTCCCAGCTTAGAAGGATGTAAGCTACCTGTCCTGCCACAACAGTGCAGACCACAAACCTTCTTTATGTAAAACAACCGGTATGAAGCCCAAGTGCTTAAACCAAAAGCCTTAGAATAGCAGTTTCAATTTAATCAGGCTACTACCAAGAAGCAATAAATGCAGCAGAATAAATAAAACTGAATACTTTTAAGAAGAGGCAAAAGCAAAATAAAGAAGGAAGAAACACAAATACAGTAAAAGCAGATGAATTTTTTATTTTTTTTTGTTAGTAAAGTGCAAGGAGAGATGAAGGAAGAACCTAAGTGGGGTGACCTTCTCAAATCTTATGTCTGTATTATGTAGAGTGAACACTAGACTCAGAATATGATCTCACTGTATTTGGTTAAGTGAGCAAATGAGATGGACTCAGGAGGAGTGTTCAAATAGAGACTTACAGGAGGGGCGGCCAATTCCAGAGCCACCAACACTAACACCAAAACAAGAACAGGGAGGGTGGCTGGGGCCAAACAAGAAGAAGAAGTACAGTTGTACAGATTACACAGATATTAAATCAAAATGCAGACAGAAAATGAGAATAAACACTTATTTTCTCAATATCACAGCTGGCAGTAGGTCGAGCTCTCTGCAGCAGCCTGAGCAACAGGTATATCTGATTTAAAACACAGGACAGAAACCAAACAATACAGATGCAGGAATACTTTGGCCGGATTAAACTAGTTCTGAAAACTTACTGCCACTGAGAAAACAAAAGGCCTCCAGACAAAGGATTTCAATACAATTGAGGTCAACACTAGGAGAATATACAGCTATAACACATAAGAAGAAGAAAAAGTACAGTTGTACAGATTACAGAGATATTAAATCAAAATGCAGACAAAAAATGAGAATAAACACTTATCTTTTCTCAATATCACAGCTGGCAGTAGGTCAAGCTCTCTGCAGCAGCAAGAAGTTTTATGGCTTTATACTGAAGTTTTTGTAGTATTATTGTTTGGTCTGATGAAGCATTGTCATTCTTAATGCGAAAGTGATTACCTTTATTAAATTGTCTTTTATTTATTACTATCCATTGGTATTTTGCATTTATTAAACTTCTGCTGTGAGTCGCTGTATTTCTTCTTTTTACAAATGTATTTTGTTTGTAGACTCCAGCAACATTACCTGACACTTTGTTTTAGTTCTCTGCTTATTCTCTGTAAAATGTTGGTTGTTTAATGCACATTAAATTAAATTCACATAAACAGAGCATTTTATATATTTAGCAACTGTGATCAAGTTGAAAATGCAGATAAGCAAAACTGCATTAATTGTAGACCATATAATTGAATCACATACTTTCCGAATGATCCCTGTATAAGTAGTGAGTACCAGCATTAGCTAGGCCTATGAAATACAGCAGGCAGAATGGCTGATGTAGAATGTCCTGTGAAGTTTAGGCGTGATTTACAAAACCACTGTATCTCAGAAAGGAAAACCAGTGCTGTTATTAGAGGGATATATCATGAACCTGAAAAGAACTTTAAAGAGTAAAAACTACTGGTATTGCAAGTGGAAAACAACACAACAATGTAAAGGTAGGGCAGTCACAATAACTTGTGGTACTGGAGAGGAGTTAATAAAACAGTGCCCCATAATCATGTAGGCGATCTGACCAAAGTAGCAAGGTATAAGCTGTGCTCGGACACTCCATGTCTGCTAGTCGATGATGCCTTAGCTTCCATGGCCATATATATAATCCCTAATCTACCTTCACAAAAAGCCCTGTTACAGAAGGTGGGGAGGGTAAGGAGAAAGGATACTAGGTCTACCAGTAACCCCACCATGCAGCTGCAGGTTATAGATGTACACCAGTTACCCACAAAAATTGAGGTATTTATTGAAAAGAGGATTATGGATGCTAGCACAGACAATATAGTTATTGTCATTACAACTGTCAATACCCTTTATGACCTCAGCAGGGCCAATGTTTTGCTGATGGATGGCACTTTCGTCTATAAGGGTATCATCTGCCATCAGCTTTATAGTATACATGGACTTGTGAAATATGGTAGCTACTGCAAATCTGTACCATTACTATATTGTCTCATGAGTAAGAAATCGTTGAAGGCATACAATTATCTGTGACACTGCACGTTTCAGCTCCTTGTGAAGCATGGCTTTGAAACCTGTCTACGTTATGTGCTTTCAGATTTCGAAATAGTGTCCATCAAGAGTATTAAATCCAATATCAGCGTTGTAACAGCTAAATGTTGCATGTTCTACTTTGGCCAGAATGTCTGGCATTAAGTACAACAGTTGGGCTTAGCTTCCTCCTATAATACTAACTATGAGTTCCAGCTGTCAGTTAAGTATCTAGTGACATTGGCTTTTTTGCCCAAGGAGGAGAAGGAGGTGTTATCAGCATTTACACTGCTGTGGGAGTCTTTCCCTCCAGAGGGAATGGAGTTGATAAAGTACTTCTCAAACTGGTATATCCTCAGCAAACTGAATAAGTTAAATACAAGAACTGTAGCACACTGCAGGTTACCACCCCTCTTTCTGATACAATTTTGGAATGTGTACGAACTGAATGCCCTCTTTCTGCACCAAAAGCAGAATTTCATGAAGGCTTGACACCAGAGACTCAAATGTTTATTGGGTGCCAAAGCCACAGATTTGTCTATCCTGATGTCAACTCTTGCCAGGGAACAAGGTCAGGTAGAAGAATTACAGGTCCAGATGGCTGGTGGGTGCCTACCTTCACATAAAAGGAGACAAGTGGTCCATAGACATACCCAGTTTGAGCATGTTGTACAACACAAAGGATTGTATGATACAGTGGGGTTCTTGAGAGCTATTTCCTGTGTTTTGAAAATGTGATGTATGTCGGATGAATATTTTTGAGAGTGGAATTTTGTTATTGCACACTATGATGTCTGCATACTCTTCTAACTGCTGACAGGTGTTACAAGTGCAGGATGGAGCACTATTTCAATGTGGATGGTGACGGGAACTATTTGCAGCACATATACTAAATAAACATATTCACAAACCGCAGTTTTCGATGTTTTGAGACCTCCGTGTTGTAAGTCTTGATGTTTTGTACTTTCGCTTATCTGCATTTTTGACTTTATGGTCTTGAGATAGTGAAATTCGATATTTTAGTATCTTGAGCTTGTAAAGTGAATCCATATATGTATATATATCACTATGACTTTGTAGACAAAAATATCAAACCACGATACTGGAAAAGAGTACGATATTTATTGCTGTATTATAAGGAAGGAAGTGATAAAAATATTATTTGCAGTAAGGAGAAGTCGAAAAGTTGTGATGAGTGACAAACTTGATGGTAAATAAGCGAATGAGGAGAGTTTGAAAGCAGTAAAAGGAAGAAGGATGAACTCATTCATTCTCATACACGTGTCGTTTTCACAGAAATAGCACCTCAGGTTTTCATTCAACCTTTGCTAATTCCCAATGTAAGTTGTAGAGTTCATTAGAAGATTCTGATTTTCTGCCCTTTAGAAAAGAATGTTACTGTCCTTGACAATGAGAACTCATTATATTGTCTTAGAACTGGTGTGGACCTGCATGATTATGCAGGCTAGAATGTGCTCAGAGGGCTAAAAGACAAGGGTCTTTATTTAAAAAAAAAAAATTTCCTTTCCTCGTTTAAGGTTTATATATAAATGCCAGAAATGAGGGAAAGTAATGACATTTTATTGTAAAATCTGCATTGACAGCACTGTTAAAATTCTTCACACATAAATCTGAGAAAATTATTTCATGTTATAATACATTAGAAAATATCTAATGTTGTAGAACAGTGTAACATGATGTTTTATTGTTCAGTATAGTGAGTCAAGGCAAAATGGATAAGTGGCATTTAATAACAATTCAGATTTTTCATTATGCTGCTATGCAG
This sequence comes from Protopterus annectens, assembly GCF_019279795.1. Taxonomy (NCBI): domain Eukaryota; kingdom Metazoa; phylum Chordata; order Ceratodontiformes; family Protopteridae; genus Protopterus; species Protopterus annectens. The sequence continues at coordinate 142,322,663 of NC_056743.1, read as the reverse complement.
AAATAACAAAATGACAAAGAATATCAGTTCACTAATGTACTGATATGAGAGAAACTGTTTAAAGTCAAATACGTCTGCTGTGGAAATTGAAATATGTTAAGATAATCCTGTCTTGTGGTGGCTTCATAATCCAGACGTATCCAAAACACTTCCTAAATTTTTCAAGATTATTTTTTAATGTACTTTGATATTTATCAACCCTATGCAGCAAATTCATACATATATTTTACTTTGCCAATTTGTGATTTTCATTTACGATTGTCTTCCTTTGCCACATTTAATGTTTTATACCCACTGTATTTTCCCCTTCTGAGTATCATATGTGAATTTAGTGGTTATAATGTCTATCTTTGAGCTATTTTCTTTCTTAAAATCTATCATATTTTTCCATGTCTCTATTAGTGCAGGAATAACAGGAGCTTTACTTGGTGTACTGACTGTACAAATGTAGTAAAAGTTACGAAAACTTTAATCTCAAACCATGCAAAAATCATAAACACAAATGAAGTCACCACATGGAGTGACTGGATTTAATTAGAAATGCATTAGCAATTTAATTCCTAATACACGTGGAACTTCATCAGATAACTGACCTCCCCAATACTATCCTTAAATAAGGAACAGAAAGTCTTCATCAAGTGGACAGTTGATGTATTAAATACAAATACTTCCATTCTAAATACACAAAAGACTGAATCACAAAATATTAAAATATTTACACAAGTTAACTTTAATGACACCAGATTCCATATTTTCAATGGTAACATCATAAAAATTAATATTAATACTTACCCATGTAAAATTAATTCATGAAAATGCTATAATATTACAGCTTAATAGTGCTGGTCTTTTAAGAGCCAAGAAACTGTTAATGGACATTTCCTCATTCAAACTGAGCTTGTTGGATGCATCCAACAATAACTGCTAATACAGTTTGCTTGCCTGCAAGTGTGCAGACCAATTCAAACCCCTGTCAAAAACATGTCCTTTTCTCAATATAAATAAATAAATAAAATAAATTTCTGACAAACCTTTGAATGATTTCTTAAAGCACTTGTTGCATCACTCCTGGAAATGGCATAAATATGCTGGTAAATACTTCTCAGGGCATTCTTTGTATTGACCAAATAAAATGTCAGGAATGTTAAACAATGGACACACACACACACACACACACACACACACACACACTGAATAAGGAAGCAATAATACCCAACAGGGTGTGTGTTAATGTGCAATTAATGCCCATCAGTGGTGTTAATTAGGCCCAATGGCACAGGCCTCATAACACCTGGAAGGCCATTAATTACACATTATCACACACCCTGAAGGTCATTATTGCACTTAGAGAATGGGCGCTCTATAAAATTGTTGTGTTTTGCTTACTTGTATATATATATATATATATATATATATATATATATATATATTTTTTTTATTACTATATATTTTTTTTGTATATTTTTGATGTAAAATAGTTCCTCCGCCTGATGTCTCAAACTTGCTGTAGTATACGTTGGTGGAAGCATTTTACATCCAAAATATAACATTTAAAAAAATAATGAGGTATTTATTTTTTCATCCCCTACTCCAAAATCATTAAGTTGGCAGGCACTGGAGACTGAAATTATTAAATAATGACGTACATTTGAACTTCAGACTTTTATTTCCTTTAGAAAATTCGTGCTAATGTAAATCCTTCACTTAAGCAACACTGTAATTTTATAAGAGCAATAATTAAAATCTGTTTCTGTTTTAGAGCCTTTGTTCCTCCTTTATTTTAGGCTTTATCCAGATTTCTTCAGCTGAAAGGTGCAGAGGTATGCAAACCTCTTTACTGCTGCTGCCACTAGTCATATTACTCACTTGCATTGTCTTAGACACACATCTCTGCTTCAGAAAATGCATGCTAATGGAAACCCTGTTATTCTAGCAACTTTCTAAGTTTATTAGAGTAATATTTAAACGCCATCCCAATTTGTAGCCCTTTGTTTCCTCATTATTTGTGGCTCTGTCCAGATTTTTTGTGCTGAGTGGTAAGTGTTGAGAGGTATGCAAAGCTCTTATGTGATGCTACCAGGGATTTGCTCGACCAGTCTCGCTCTTCATTTTATCTTTCTCTCTCTCTCACACAGACACACACACATGAACGCATTCATTTTTTTTCTGCTTTCGTACAAGCATTCACTTATATATGCAGACAGCAACATAAACACACATACACATTTTTTTCTGATTCATTTATTTTGATCATCTCTCTCTGTCTCTTACTTTCATACATGCATACACTCTCACAAACAACACTTTTTATTTTATACTTGTTAAACAGCAGAAGCGCTACTTAGTGAGTGTAAAATAGTATCTCAACCAATCTTTCTGTCACTCTCATACACACCTACACTGTCACACATACACAAACACTTTTTTTATTTTACTGTACTTTTTTAACATTTTACACTCACTAAACAGCAGAAGTGCAGCTTAGCAAGCGTAAAATAATGGTGTCCGTTTTTTTTTTGCCCGAGTTCCACATGGCAGCTTGATATCCTCCTGTGAAGAGGTAGACTTGTTTCTCAGCGGGTAGTACTTGTACATTAATACCCTGCTGGAGAACACTCCTTCTGCAATCAGAGTACATTAATGTGCAGTAAGCCCATTCTTTAAGTTTATGTACGATTGCAGTTTATGTTGGAAATGAGAACGGAAGGTTATATCCTTCATGGAATTACTTGTGTCTGCCTTAAAAAATCCTAGAGTTTTTTTATCTGCTAAACCTGCATTATGTTCAGCTTTGAATTCTGATTCTATAGAGATGGTCTCTTATTCTGTCTCTAAAAACCCTATTTGTCTTGCCCGCGTAAAATGAGTGACAGCACACACATTCTGCTAAATAAACAACATTATCAGTCATGCACGTGGCTGTGGCATGAAAAACAAACTATCCAAGTCTGGATGTAAAAACTTATTGGAGGTATTAATATATGAACAAAAGTTACACCTCCCACATGGTCGTGTTCATCCCCCCTCTCCTTCAGCACTCTCCATGCTCCTATCATGACGGAGAAGTCTCTTCAAGTTCTTCCTATTCTTGTACAAGAACCTGGGTCTCTCTCCCACTAGTTCATGTACCTTTGTATCAACCGTCAGTACTGACCAATGCTTAGTAAAAATCTCAACTAAATCTTTGTTGTCACTGGTGAAAAATAGGCGCACCTTCAAATGCTCATTAACCTCATCCTGAACTACAGGTCACAGAACATCACTGTGTGATCCAAAATATGGCAGAGCTATGCTCTCCCTCAAACTACTGACAGTGGACAGATTCTCTTTTATTTCACCTGGGTGATAGCCCCTATTCATGAGCCTACAGCCCAGACTGACCATCTCTTTTTCAAACCCTTCAATGGTAGGGTACAGCCTGGATGCTCTCATGCCCTGTCCTTTAAGTTTTTAAAAATATAACTAGAATGCATACTAGATCTTACTAACAAGGAATTCCTATAAAAAAGACTTCCTAAAGACACCAGTATTAATGCTACCATTATCAAGTATTTCTACATAGAGATCGAGGTACTCTATCCTGTCATTGGATGACACCATTGTGAACTTCAAACAGTCAGACTGTTCATTGTTCTATGAAACTCCAATAAAACTTCAAAACTCCCTTTCCATAGCAAAAACACATCATCAGCAAAACGTCAATAAAACATCACATATTGTTTATAAGCATCATTCTCAAACAATATAACATTCTCCCAATGTGCCAAAAACATGTTGGTGTAGCTATTGGCACAAGAAGTGCCCATAGCTATGCCATCATTCTGGATGTACATCTTGCCATTAAAAGTCAATACATTATTCTCAAGGATTACTTCCAAAAAATGACATATAAGATCAATCGGTACCAATGTCACTATTGGCACTAAGATATTCATGAATATATTGTACACCCAAACCATTGGGGATGTTCATAAAAAGTGACTGAATATCAAATGTGACAAAAATCAATTCATGTATATTGTTAACATTGGTAGTGCGCTCATATAAATCAATGAGAGTCTCTAAGGACCATCCTGTTTTGATCTATAACTGGTCATAGATGTTTCTCAACATAGAGGGCTAGCGTTTACGTTACCCACCCTCCGCCTGCCACAGTGGGTCTCATAGGTGGATTTGAGGGTTGTTTGTGAACTTTAGGTAAACCCTGTATTTATGGTATCAATGGGTTAACGACCTTCAAATACTTATAGACCTCATCAGTAATCAATCCACTCTAAAATATCCAACAACATTGCTGAAACAAACTCCATAATATTATGCACTTCTGTAGTTGTTATTGATCTATAATACTTTTGTTCACTCAACATATCCTCCATTGATTGAACATAATGGGTCCTAGCCATAATGACAGTGAGACCTCCTTTATCTGCTGGTCTTATGGAGATCATCTCATTACCCTGTGTCATCTTCTAAGCGACTCTCTCGCTATAACTCACATTATTCCTGACATATATATTCCTCTGTGTTTTCTTACTATTGTTGCTCTGTACATTTTTATTATCATAGAACTTAAACAGTTCTTCTTCGTTCAATTTTAGATATGCATCTACCAACGGGTTGTTAATCGGCACATTTGCTTAATTTCTTAAAAGGGAGTGGCTGTCCACTATTATCTGGGAACTGCAGCCGTAACATGATGTTCCTACAAAAAACTTTCAAATCCAATACAGTATCTGATAGTCTGCTCTCACATGAAGGTATAAAATTTAAACCTTTCTCTAATACCCTTATCTCTTCAGGTGATAACTTATACATAGAAATATTCCAGATCAACGACTCCCTACATTCCCCCACATTTTCTTGATCATTTAACCTAGATTCCTTTCTCCTGAAAATTTGCGCTTCTGGCGTCCTCGACTCATCGATCTTGGATGCCCCACCCCTCTGTCTAGCCTGGTTGGTAGGGGAAAAGGGGGATGTCCTACCACAGCACTATTTTGTTGTAACCCACTACGAGGGCTTCTGTTATTCAAACCATTTACTTTATTGACCTTTGGTCTTACGACCTTTTCTTGTACACCTTCATTTACAGCCACATTAGGATACAAATTCTTTCTTACTCTGATTCTGTAATGGTTCTTCCTTATTGAGGGAACAGTCCCCTTCAACAGTTACAGCTGATAATATTTCCATATCATCAGCGGGTAAACACTCATTCAACCTGTTATTCTGTGAACTTGCAAGGGATGTAGTTGGATTGCCAACATTAGGTGATACATTCACAACATTATTCACTTTCACATTCTTTCTATTTGACTGTTCCTAATAATGTCTATTCCTGGACCACATAAAAACATGTCCCATTCTAAAATCATTAAAGTCCTTAGATATTTTCACTTTGTTTTGCTGTATGAGCTTGCGTTCAAACACTGCGACACTGTCCAGCAAGATCTCAAATAATGGATTAATAATGTTCGGTGAATAATTTCTCGCTATGAAGTCTTGCTTCACACTCTTAGATTCTCTCAACCTGTTTTCTTCAGGTCTAAAAAAGTCTATTAGAAGCTTCATGTAATTTGCACTCACCTCTAAGTTAAGTTGCTGCCAACGAGCAAGCAATTCCAGATACTGTGCTCCCTGAGTTGGCATATTAAGAACACGCAAACCATGAGAAACAATGTTTTTCTCAATGCACAACTCAAAATGATGGCACTGTGCCTGTAGCCTCTTCAACTTCAGAAAATTACACTCCAACTCTTCTAGGTGCTGTTGTAACTGTATACTCTCTTCTGAATAACCATTGGTATCATCATCACAGGAACTAACTTCATACTGAAGCAGGAAGTTCCTATCTTTCGTGAGGTATTGGGTAAACCTCTCCTGTAGGCTTGTACTAATGCTGCCGCATTTAATAGGTTCACACTCCAACTCAACGTCTCGTTGCTCTGCCATGTCCCTGTGGAGTACAAAACAGAATAAATATAAACCAAGAAGAAGAAAAGCAGTACTCCGCAGGATAAAAGTCCCGTTGCTAATAAAATCAGCAAACAATAATCCACATAAAATTATAGCAATGAGGCAACCAGGCAGTTCATTCTCTACTGTTCTCATAAATTTATTGATAAAAACATATCAAACTGGGTAAGCGCTTTCACTAACAAGCTTCATCAGACCATTTAACAAAAAATTAAGAATAGCGCATTTATATATAAAAAAATCAAATCCCTGTAATCCAGTCACATTCAACCCTTAATCAAGTCACCTAAAAATTTAAAGACATAGCAAGCATAGTTCTGGATAATTAACAAATAAAGACAGTCATTTCAGTTTCATTCCAGTATCTTTCGATTATTTACAGTTAATTCCAGTATCTGCAACCCTATCAATTCCTACAATGTCGTATAGAGCTTTTGGAACCAGCCTTTTGTGTCGGACCTTATTTTACTACTACTAATAGAGTTTTCAAGGTTATATTTTCTGAAGCTTCAGACTTGACGATGGTTTTCTTCAATCACATACAGTTATAAAGCTGTAAGTCCTCAGAAATAGTTTTACCACAAATCCTTAGTGGACTATGTCTGTCAGTTTCCACACTACTGTGGTTGAATTCCTAGTCCTTTTTAAAATCTAATACAGAATACTGAAACACCTTCTGGCCTCCTCTGATTCATTTTAATACATAACAGTCCTGGCAACTTAACATATGGATTGAAATACTATCAAATTTTAGCTATTTGACCATGTTTTATAACATTTGTATTTTAGAAAAAAAAATCAAGCAATTACTCAGAGATCCAAAATTCATGATTTCAGTTCTATGCACATCCAAAGTCTATTGTACTACTTGATGCAAGGATATGTATGAATGCATTTTCTCTATGTCTAGAATTCTTCTGAGAATTTGTCTTTATTTGCCTGAACTAACATTAGTGGGAGGTGTTGAAATCTGTCTTCTAGTACTTTATAATCCCTTATGATATCACGGGACCTATGATCCTACATTAATGGTAAGAAAAATGGACTGCATATGGTACACTTTTATCTGGTTAGCTAGTCCAACAAGAGTAAGAATTCAGATGCTTAGAACTTACTCAGTAAATGGGCATTATTAGAATCCTGCTTAAATTATGCAGTGTAATTGTCTTTTGACCTATAATTTGACTTTTATTGTTTCCACAGAAGTAGGCCTATTCAACAGACTGATGATTGAGATATATTTTGATGCATAATTGTGACCTGGATGGGCATACTAACAAACATCTATGGCAATGAGAATAAATTCTGGCTAAGAACTCATTGAATTCTACCTTGAGGAAAGAAATAACTTTGTATTGTCTAAAGTTTGACTTGCTTCCTCTCCTTAAAAACTGGATTATCTTCTTATAAGTTGCAGGTGGATAATGACAAGTCAAACATGAATGTGATGTACATAGGACAGTCACCTTGCTCTGTCCACTCACCTGAGGCCCAGTGTATATGACAGAGATTTGCTGTGAGCAGAAGGCACAGATGCCATATTAACAGTATATCTCTTAATGAATGGTTCATATGTCCAGGCTGTGTCTGTTTTTATCTACATGAAATACTTTGTTATACCATAAAGGCTCAATGACATTCAAAAATGTGTAAGCTGATCGGGCAGCCCAGTCTGCATACCCATTGTAAATTGAGCATATTCAAAGTCCAGCTGTTGAGGTCTTCTTGCATGACCATATTTTCTGTTAGAGTATATTCAACACATAAATGAAAAATTCAGAGTAAAAATAATAAAGTCTTGTAAACTCAGAAACACACAAGATGAATACCCCCACAAAACAACCCAAGATTTTTAAAAGGTCCCGAAGTGAACAGCAGCCTTCCATAACATAAAGTCTCATTCACATTATATGCTTACATAGTATTAGAAGGCATTTTTTTTTCAAACTGCTCTAAATAAACAATTTCTATACAATCTCAAAATTGCACTCAGTTGCTGGAAGGATGTCCATCTTAATCATCTCTAATTTTTCAATAACTAGTCAGGCCACATACTATGATACTACTATTTATAAACTAAATATGAAGGTATACATTTCTAACCCTGCCTCTTTCAATAATTTCTAATCTGAGTGTGGTTAACAAAAGATTGCCTACGTTAAAAGCATCATATCTGTTAGTTGTACTGTGAAATTTATCCTTACCAGTGTTGAAAGCCATAATGAACAACATATTTTTTTTCTATACATGGGTGAGAATTCAGGTTGATTCAACCCACTCCATTTACCTTTGCTGCGCTTGGGCTTAGTCTACTTCCCTATTCTACATAAATTCCCCCCCAGCCCCACATCATCAGTACTTATACTAACCTACGATTCACCCACTCTTCCTTCATCCTACTTTCATATCACGCATTCCCCTCTCCTTAACTTCAACTTTGCACTCTTACTTCAATTTTCCATCACTCACTCAGTCTCTTCCCTTCTTCCTCTAGTTAGTCTATCTACTCTGCCTTATACTGTGTAATACTTAACCAACTAATCCTCCTTAACTTAAAACATTATGATATACCCTCAAAGATCATTATTTTCTCTCACCTCCCGAATAATATTGCTTACTTTTCTCTCACACATAAAATCACTCTATAATAACCAACACATTTACAACTACTGTGAAACTCATTACACCTAGAGTTAAACATAGTGCTATATATTCTAGCAACTCTCCTACCTTATTTAACATTACCATAATAAATTCCAAAAAAATCAGTTTATCATTATTACTCCTACAAAACTACTATTAGGTTTCATATTTCCCTAAGAAACAACCTCATCTTATTTCCACATTTCTGTATTTACTTCTCTGTTGTACCCCTTTTTGGGGACATCCACCCAAACCCCGGCCCCCTCTCCCTGTCTCCAAAAATCAAATTCCAAACCCAAAAAAATGAACTTTATTACACTTAACTTTGAAAATATCTGTAATAAAGTAGCTGCTTTTCAAATCCGGACTGCACAACACACACCAGATATCTTGGCTGCCACAGAAACATGGCTTAAACTCAATATAAAATACTCTGAAATTCTTCCTTTTGGTGACAATATACTTAGGGTAGATAGAACATTTTAAAAAGCTGGTGGAATAGCATTATTTTACCCAAACTATCTGAACTATACAACCTACTCTAACCTTATTCCAGCATTTGGAAATACTAAACTAGTTATCACCTTCTTAAAAGTAAATAATGCAAAAAGAATATGTCAAAGTCATTTTTTTATTCCTCCAGGCCAAAATTATCTCATATTAGAGGACACCCTATTTTTGATATAATCTACACAATACAGTGAAACCACTATACAAGGTGACATCAACATAAAGTGGCAGAGCTAAGCATCAGATTCCCCCAAAAATAGCATAAATCATAACTCGTTAGCACACCTACTAGATTTGGCAAAAATTTCACTCATGACTCTACATTAGACTGGATCCTTGTCTCTCACCCAAGTACATAAATTCAAGCAGATACTCTCGCCAGTACCCTAAGTAATTACATACCAGTAATATACTCTCTGATATATTTCCCACATTTTCAAAGAGGATCACTACAAACAAATGATGCAATAACCTATTTTAATACAACTTTCCTGAACATCGTCAAAAGCTTAGCTATTGAATTAAAATCAACCATGCCCAATGGTTAACAAAGTTAAGCAAACAACTAATGTCACAAAGGAATAGAACATAGAAAAACTGGCTAAGTAATAACACTATCCTAAGCTGCAGAACTTTAGGCATCTGCATAATCAGGTGAAAAAGCAAGTTATCATAGACAAAAAAACAATTCTACACCAAGTGCCAAACTTTCAACAACAGCCCCAAACAATTCTGGTTAACCATAAATTCACTCTTAAGCAAAGGTGAGTAAAAGCAACCCTAACCCACATCCTGAAAAATCATCTCTTCAGACCGCCGCTATTTTAATACATATTTCATTAAATGCATAGCCAAGATAACTCAGATTTTTAGCAACTGTGAAATAAGCTTAGCACAACAACAATCTCAAAACACCACTCTAACAACACTTTCCTGCAAAATAAGTCGCTTGACTCGCATCCATTTTTTCCTCAAGCAGAGTCGAGTCATAATTCCAAATTAAACAGGCCAAATTTTACTCTGCAACCATTGCCTACAAATCACACAAAAAAAATTTTCTTAAGCTAAAACTCAGCTGAAGCATACCACATGACCTTATAGGTGTAAACCTTAAACTAGCTGCAAATGCTATAGCTTACCCATTCAGCATTCTCATTAATAGATCAGTAACATAATAAGTGTCCCAACATTATGGAAAACCTCATTTTTATTTTAATGCATAAAGGCAGTAATACCACTGAAGTGTCTAACTTTTGTGCTCTTGCCATCTTATCTGCTCTCTCCAAAATTTTAGACTCTTTAAGTATCTTCTACAAAATGAATTTCTCACTCCCACGCAACATGGCTTCAGACAAGCGCATAGTACTGCAACAGCTCTACTTTCTTTCATGGAAACGTAAATGCAGACTCTGGAAAATTGTTTCCTTACTATTTATAGACCTGTGAAAAGCTTTTTGTACATTTTCCGATTCTAAACTCCCACACCAGCACATGAACCTGAACCTATCCCCATCCATAATCAACTGTTTCTCTACCTATCTGCCTAATAGATCTAATCAACAACTGTGCTTAAAATGGCAGGAATTTTGCTTGCCCTATCTCCCAACCATCACTGGTGCTCCCAAAGGAGCTGTCCTTGACCCCTTACTTTTTTTATCATTAACCTTCGTACCACTTTCTGTCAAAGCATTTTAATAGAGTATGCAGATAGGTCTACTACTATCTCCTCCACTTTATTTTTATTTTATTTTTTTATTTTACATTTGTTGACCGGGATAGTCTGACTGGATGCATGTCCATTTTCAGCGGAGGCCCGGGGAGAAAAGCTCCAAGGGTAAGCAGATACAGCATTACATATTACAAACAGACTATTTACAGAGATTACATAAGTAAGCAAGTTAAACAAATTCCACAGGTTACAGTTAGTCCTGAGCACAAGTCAGGATTAAATTAAATTACACAGTAAACTGGTTAACAGATTTTTACATATTCGAGTTAGCCTGGCTTGATACATTGACATAGCCAGTTAAGTGACAAATGTTGTTTGAGTCTAGTTTTAAATTGACCTAAGGTGGAAAGTAAGGTAATATCAGCTGGAAGAGAGTTCCAGGATCTACTTACAGAGTTTGCAAAGAGAGAATCACCGGCTGTGTTATTAATTTTGCTAGTCTGAATTAGTAGTTTGTTAGAGGATCGAAGCGGTCTAGAATTGTTATAGGGGGTGATAATATTTTTAAGTGCAGGAGTATTGTCCGGATTATAGAGGATTTTATAGGCCATAATCAGTTGGTTATACTGGATTAGGCTAGGTAGTTCAAGCCAACCAAGCTGATTTAGATTGATGCAATGATGTGTCCTAAAAGGCAGCCCAGTGGCAAACCTGGCAATGTGGTTGTAGCAAATTGAGAGTTTGTTAAGGACAGTCTTGTTCAAATTCGAGAGTAGAGGGATGCATACAGAAGGGTTGAAAGAAGGTGAGAGCGAGCTATGGCAATTTTAGCTGGAGGGTTTAGGAAGGCTTTTATTCTGTAAAGTGACCCTAGTTTTTTTATTGATGGTTTTGATAGTTTGGTTAACATGTAGGTCAAATTTGAGATTATTGTCTATGATGACACCTAATAGTTTTGTAGATGGGTCGGGGAAATTATTGTGCCATCATTTGATTTTATGGTAAAGGTGAAAGCGGTAGACCTACATGTTGGTGAAAATAACAGCATTTTAGTTTTTTTGGGATTTAGGATCAGACGATGTTCAGAAAGCCAGTTTTCTATTGTATTAAAGGTGGTCTGGGTAGCTGACCATAACTCTACTGAAGATGTGGCTGAGCAAATCAGAGTAGAGTCATCAGCATATTGGATACAGCTGACTTTTGGGATGACAGTATAAAGGTCGTTAATGAAGATGGAGAACAGCAAGGGCCCTAGTATAGAGCCTTGTGGTACTCCGAGGGTGTTAGGTAGAAGGTTAGAGAGTTTGTTCTGCCAGAGGACAGCCTGCTGTCGACCATTCAGATAGGATTGAAACCATTGGAGGGCTCCAGTATCTAGACAGAATGTTTGCAGGGTGTGGATTAAAAGTTGGTGATCAACCATATCGAATGCCTTGGAAAGATCCAAGAAGAGGGCTGAGGATATATAATTATTGTTGCGATTATGGTTTATGGTGTTAGTAAAGGCTAGGAGGGCTGAAGTAGTGCTGTGATGAGGACGGAAGCCATGCTGAGTGTCTGCCATAAGGCAATTTTGGATTAGGTGGTGCATGAGTTGTCTATGAATACATTTTTCCATAATCTTTGCAAGTGGAGAGAGTATAGCTATTGGCCTATAATTGGAGAATTCAGTAGAGCTGCCTCCTTTGTGAAGTGGGATTACATAGGATATTTTCCAGATGGTGGGAATTTACTCCAAATAACCCAAACTTTCTCATCTTTAGAAACATAGCTCAATGACTCCCAACTTTTACACAATCCAAAAGACGACTAAACTCCTGCAAAAGCAAATTATGTGGATAAACACGTTTTTTAAATTTACTCTCAAAATAATATTGCAGTTAAAGTTGTCTCACTGACTAAACTTCTAAGTGTGACAACTGATGAACATCTAAAATTCAATCTCCATATTCAAAAAAGCATTAAAAATGCATCAGAAACTGGGGAAGTTCTACAGGCATAGGCCCTATATAAACTTAGCCTCCAGAACTATACTTGTTCAATAATTACCTTTTACCTTCATTCCTATAAGGATCTCCTATTGTCACCAATCTTCATACCTCACTAAGATCCAAATTAGAATCCTCTTACAACAGAATAGTTACATTTTTAACTAGTTCCATACACCACACCCATCACTATACTCCCCTTCATACTGTTAAATGACTACAGATGCTACAGTGCCTTACCTATCTACAACTTCTTATGGCGACCATATTATTCACAGGTCTGCCCTGCCTTAGCCTCAGTTCTCAATATTTGTACTCCTACAAGATCCCTACAATGAGAAGATAAATTCTAGTGCAGCAAAAAACTTAAGTCCACTGGAAAAAGCATGTATTCCTTCTCAGTTGCTAAAGCATGGAGCAGCCTCCCTATTAATATCAACACAAACCCCAAACATCTACTTTTCAAGCATGAGATAAAAGAACTTCTAAGTAAACTCCAATGGCAAGGGAAACACAACAGACTCCCGGCATACAACAACTGAAATGAACAGGCTGCAAAGAGCACAGCTGAGTAACCAAGTGTAGTTTAATTTCTAAGCACTTTCACCTTCAATAAAGGCATCATCGGAGATAAAAACATAAATAAAAATAACACAGGAAGCAAATCTGTTTAAATCTACCTGTCAGTAAATATTCAACCAATAAAAACCCTTATCAAGAGCAAGTGTAGGAGCATTTAAAGTGACAGTGCATATATACGAAGCACAGATACAAATACATATAAAACCAACATAAAAAAACATAAAGCTGAATTCTATACTACTTATAGAGTGTAAAAAATACTTAAATCCTTATTTTAATGTAGCAACTCTTGCTTTTAAAATGCAGTTAAGAAATATATTATAATTTAATCCAGGTTTGTTTGTTGCATTTAACCAGTTCTGCTGGTTTAATTCTTTATGTCCTAATAACAGCCCACTATCTCCCCGACTGTCCAACATACAAACACAGTCAATAATGAAAAACAGAAATCTCCTGAAATCTGCACAGATTCTAAGTAAAGCACGGACATGATCCTGCTGTAAACCAGGCTAGGAAATTTCAGTTTGACTTTCCCCTGGACCTTTTTCCCTTCCAATTACTCCCATCTTTATAATTTACTTCCTCATTCACATTTTCTGTATTCTAGCTCATATCACTGTACACATTTCTACCTTTCGAGTCTCCCCTTCCCTCCCTTTCTTTCACCAATCTCGTATACATTCTGTCTTTTTCTCCTCCTCCAAGTCACCCACTCGACACCATTTTATTGTTACTCTCATTATTCTCTATAATCCTTTTATTGTTACTCTCATTACTCTCTATAATCCTTTTATTGTTACTCTCATTACTCTCTATAATCCTTTTATTGTTACTCTCATTACTCTCTATAATCCACACATCATAATTTACTGTTCTTCAAATGAACCTCCAATCAAAATACAGCTACCTTAAATACGGAATGCAGTTTTCAGAGTTTGACTCACGTTCTGTGAAAAAGGATCACTTTTATAAAGATTCTTCTGTTAACCTACTTCTTTAGTCAATGTATTTAGTGGAAAATAAAAAATAAACACACATTAGCTCGTGCTAAAGTATTTTCCAAAAGAAGTCTTCTTAAATTACAATACAGTTTGAGAGAAGAAATTTGAAGTGCATAATCTAATGCATGTGTTTTTTTTAATCTGTAAAGAAAAGAAGTAAACTTGCAATGATCCTACTCAGTGTAACTGAGACACAAAAGGGTTTGTGTTTTTGGACTAGGAACTTGAAGTAAACTGTGCTCTAAACACATTGGCATGTAAATGCTCAGTGCATGCTCAGTATATAGCTTAGAAGTCCCCTACATAAGAACATTTGCAGAAGAACACTAAAGGAGCTTTATACAATGGCATTATTTATAAAATGAAAGAGTTTTTTTTTTCAATAATGTAATTTTTTAATAACAAAAATCCACAACTGAGTGTGGGAAATGCTGAATTTACCTACAACCCAGTTGTTGATTATTGCTAAAATGCATTAGGCAACAAAAGTCCCCCACCTTTGTTAGAGCAGAGGCAGATGCCTGCATTTTTATTCATTTATAATTAATCATTTTTCATAAATGCATGTTTGCTTTTTTTAACTGTTGTGCTCAACCAGTAAAAAAAAAGGCCAGTAAAGAATGTATATGTACCTGCACCAAAACATGGCACTTGGTTGGACTTGAGAATGACAGAGCAGGAGCAAAACTAGAACTGAAGCTAGTATGACTAGTGAAAGCCCTTACCCATTTGTTACTTATACTTGGATTATTCATTAGTGAATTAAACGGCTGGATTTTATTTCTATTTTTGTTTATACTGTGTCATTCTCAAGTCCAACAAAGCACTATGTATCTGTATGGGTACATATACATTCTTTACTGGATGTGTTGCTGTACTGCACTTTTAATTCGTTGGGGGTGTTTTCTTCACAGTCAAAAAAAAAAAAAAGTTGTGGTTACTTTATAAAATTAATAGTTGCTCCAATGCTCAAAAATAAGTGATCTGGCAGCATAACATGTGAACTGGGCTAATCCAAAACTAATCCAATGACATGACACCCAAAAAGTTGATGTTTTTAGTAGAGATTCTCAGTGTCACCCTCAGAAGTGCTTCTTTCCTATGTTAGCATGAGAGCACTCTGATTGGCTGGGTGAATTGTGACAATATGCTCAATAGTTGTACTTAGGCCACAAAAAGGATAAATGTGGTAACATATTATATGGTGGTAGTTATGTTATTTTATTGTTCAACAGAATTCTGTACTTATTTTGAATGAAAAGATTCTGAATTTGACAGACTGTTGTTTTCCTTTACAACAGCTGCATGGTTTAGTAGTTCCTCAGATTTAAATCATTTAATTTGCCATGGCCTCAGAAATGATTTATATATGAAGGAAATGG
The DNA here is from genome assembly GCF_019279795.1 of Protopterus annectens. Lineage (NCBI taxonomy): Eukaryota > Metazoa > Chordata > Ceratodontiformes > Protopteridae > Protopterus > Protopterus annectens. Next base: position 142,306,912 of record NC_056743.1, on the reverse strand, counting down.
GATTTGCATGTGTAGAAGCTTTCACCACATGGAATAACGGCATTTTAAGGCTGGTGTTTCAATGGCCAAAGTCAAATGCAGTGATTTTGAATGTTTATGCTTTCTATGTTCTTGGGCAGCCACGGTGGTGCAGCGTTGTCGCCTCACAGCAAGAGGTTCCCTGGTTCGATCCTTGGCTGGAGTGCCTTCTGTGCGGAGTCTGCATGTCCTCCCTGTGGTCATTTGGGTTTCCTCTGGGTGCTGCAGTTTCCTCCCACATCCCAAAAACATGCTGTAGGTGGATTGGACACTCTAAATTGGCCCTAGGAGTGAGTGCTTGTGTGTGTGCCTTCTGTGGAAGGTTGGGCGCCGGGCTGGCAACTCGACACCGTAAAACTCCACTGCCAATCATGAGCGGACAGGTGATCCGCTGTGTCGACCCCTTACCGGGAAAAGCCGAAAGAAGAAGAAGAAGCTTTCTATGTTCTTGCTCTAAACCTGACTAAATCTTTGGAAATGCTTGTCTACTAATACTATTCAGTCTGTTATTTTAAGTGTGCTATACCATACATTTGTTAGACTGTATAACTCAAATATCTCAACTGAGTCTGTAAACTTTGCTAAATGTGTTTTTTTGTTATGTTTGCTTTTGTAATTACCTTTGAAGCTTTTCTCCGTGGGCCTCCATTGAAAATGGACATGTATTCAGTCAGACTATCCTGGTCAACAAATGTAAAATAAAATAAAATAATAAATAAATGTAATAGACTTGTGATAGTCTGACCTAGATGCGCTGTGCCAAGGGTCATTCAAAAACTGCAGAACTGTGTATCTAGTAAATCAGAGAGATTTAGTTACAGTACGCATTCCCACTTCTCATGGGCTGTTCTTTATATGTTATAAGTTATATCATTTCAATAGATAGCTAGATGTTCAAGTTAACATGTGCAAATATATTCATTATCAGTGTGTTCCTGGATGTGCTACAGAATAAGCTTTATATAGAACACTTGGCAAAATCTCTAACAACACTAAGAAAGTGTAAACACTGAAAAACAGTATGATGTCTTAATTACCATCTAGTACATGGCTGTGTAGTAGTTCCACCACCCAAAGTGTGACAATAAGCATGCCTACGCGTGTGGTGTGTGTGTGTGTGTGTGTGTGTGTGTGTGTGTGTGTGTGTGTGTGTGTGTGTGTGTGTGTGTGTGTGTGTGTGTGTGTGTGTGTGTGTGTGTGTGTGTGTGTGTGTGTGTGTGTGTGTGTGTGCGTGCGTGCATATATATATTTGAATACATAGATGTAGATGCACCCACACACAACCACTTATACAATTTGGTAATGCTATTCAGCCTGCCAGTTTGTGTAACAGGAAATCATTACCCTGATGGAAACACTTACAAATAGTGCAAGCTTACAAATGCCATCAAAGAAAGTACCAGGGCCAAAACACTTTGACTAAGTCATGTGAGGTAGCAGTAATATTATGTCTTTGTGTTGCCCTTTAAACTTATACTTTTTTCATTTAAATTCAGGTGAATACAATGTAGGTGCAACACTACACAAAAATGCCACAAATTATTAAGTAAACACGACTATTTGGAACAAAGCATTTTGATCTCTATGCTTGCAGAGTATTCTTTGGCTGTAGACATTATGGCAGACATGCAGGCAGCTCTGGCTTGTGAGCTCAATGGAAGAGACCAAAAGACGGGGAATTTAAACAGACTACATTACAGGCAAGATACTAACTTGTGATGCTAGAGAGAGAAGGCCAGGAAAAACTAGGGAGAGAGAATATAAGTGATCTTCAATTGTTTGACAGACTAAAGGTGGAGCTTTATCACATTCTTGAATGTACTGTGAGAGTGAAGTAAAATGTATTTAGTACTGAAGAGTTTAAAAAACATGCAAATATAATTCTAGAACACGAGGTCAGCAAGCTTCAAATAGGAATGGTATAGACCGAAAATGTTCAAAGTACTAGTTAAGAGAGTATAATGCGTGCATACACTATAATGTATGGATTAGTCTGTTATTCCTTAAGTGAATTCAAGCTACTCTGACTTTATCTTGCATTGTTAGTCTGGCCAGCTTAGTTTATATTATATAAGGTATGTGTGGTACATGTAGGGGGCTTCAGAGGTAAATTTTGCAATTCTGTATTTTCAGGGCTAACAGGAGGTAAGGTATATATCCTATATTAGTCAGAAGGAGAATACTAGTTCTGCCTCTAATACAACTCGGGCATATTTAACTGGTTCATAGGTAGGTACTAGGCTATATGCCCAAAGGCATTTATAAGCCTAGCCAGAATGTGTTGGCTTTTGCCGCCCCCTTACATTAGTTCCCTGTGCCTCTGTCCAGCAGAGCCACTGAAGTGATCCCTGGGGTAAACTTTCTGTTTCCCATCCACTCGTCAAGGTTTCTTTTGAAGAGTGTTAGCAAGGAGCTCTGCCTAATGTAGACTGGAATCTTGTTCCAAAGCATGGGAAGTCTCTAGGATAGGAATCTATCTCTCCAGCATGTCCTATTTATTGTTGTGGTGAGGTTTAGATCCCTAGAGCGTGTGGCTCGAGGGGATAAGGTTTTCTTTAGGTGGAGCATGTCCATCAATTCTGGGTTGGACATGGCCTTGTATGTCAAGCAGAGATCACCTCTGAGTAGGTGGTATGCAACCGAGTACAGCTGGAATTTCTTCAATCGAGCTGCATAGGTCATCTGTTTGAGACCAGCGATCCTCTTGGTGATGTACTTATGTGGTCTTTCCAGCTGTTGCAGGTGTCTTGTAAGGTACATCCCAAATGGGGCATTGTACTTTATGATGGGTTTGATGAGTGATGAGAAGAAGGGCACAATGACCTCTTTTAATCTGGATCCGAACCCTTTTGTGATTAGGTGGGCTACGTAGAAGGATTTTCTAACCACTTTGGTAATGTGATTATCAACGGTCACATTACTGTCTACTTGGGTCCCCAGATCCCTTATTACGTTTTCCATATTTAGGGGACTATCACCTATGTGGTAGTTTGTGGGTACTTTGTTTTTTCCAATGGGATGACTATGCACTTTTTGGCATTTAGCTTGAGGCCATGATTTTGACACCAGGTATCCGTCTCATTGAGACCCTTTTGGAGGATGTCTGTGTCAGCCAGAGAGTCAATTATAGCCCCTAGCGTGCAGTCATCTGTGAACTTGGTCAACCATATTCCTCCTGTGTTTGCCTGTACCTCTGAGAAGTATATGCTGAACAGGAGGGGTCCTAGGACTGAGCCCTGGGAAACACCATTTGTAACCGGTTTAGAGTCGGACCTAGCTCCCACAACTCTCACCATGTGGGTACTTTGTTTTTTCCAAAGGGATGACTATGCACTTTTTGGCATTTAGCTTGAAGCCATGATTTTGACACCAGGTATCCGTCTCAGTGAGACCCTTTTGGAGGATGTCTGTGTCAGCCAGAGAGTCAATTATAGCCCCTAGTTTGCAGTCGTCTGTGAACATGGTCAGCCATATTCCTCCTGTGTTTGCCTGTACCTCTGAGAAGTATATGCTGAACAGGAAGGGTCCTAGGACTGAGCCCTGGGAAACACCATGTGTAACCGGTTTAGAGTCGGACCTAGCACCCGCAACTCTCACCATGCGGGTACTTTGTTTTTTCCAAAGGGATGACTATGCACTTTTTGGCATTTAGCTTGAAGCCATGATTTTGACACCAGGTATCCGTCTCAGTGAGACCCTTTTGGAGGATGTCTGTGTCAGCCAGAGAGTCAATTATAGCCCCTAGTTTGCAGTCGTCTGTGAACATGATCAGCCATAGTCCTCTTGTGTTTGCCTGTACCTCTGAGAAGTATAAGCCGAACAGCAGGGGTCCTAGGACTGAGCCCTGGGAAACGCCATTTGTTACCGGTTTAGAGTCGGACCTAGCTCCCGCAACTCTCACCATATGGGTTCTGTCCATGAGCCAGTTGGAAACACATCTTGTGATGTAGGGGTTTATGTTCAGGCTGGTGAGCTCGTCTATAATACCAGAATGGGGAATGGTGTTGAATGCCTTAGCGAGGATTAGGTAGGCTGTGTGCACCACCTTTCCCTCATCTATAGCCTTGGTAACTGTTTCAAAGAAGTCTACCAGGTTTAGGAGGCATGATCTGCCCTTAACAAAGCCGAACTGGGTAGGGTCCAGTGTTTGGAGGTTCCAAATGTCTCTGTTAATGGGTTCCATGATGATGCGCTCCAAAGCCTTGCAGACCAAGCTAGATAGGGTTATAGGGCAATAGTTCCTGGGGTCTGTTGTGGCTCCACCTTTGTGGAGCGGAATAACCATTGCTGTGCACCACTCTATGGGTAGGTAGCCTGTGGAGAGGCTGAGTTTAAACAGTGTGTTTAGGTGAGGGGTTAGTTCATCTTTGAGCTCGTGTAGGATGCAGCCTGGGACACCGTCCGGTCCCATTGATGCTGTGTTTTTGGCTTTGGAGAGGGCTGTTTTAACATGAGTGTCTGTGTTTTCAGGGACTCTACATTCTTCTGGTATGGTTATGGGCCTTTTTGGGGGTGAGAGGGGGTGAAGTTTGCGCTGAACCTGTCTGCCAGGATGTTGGCGATATCAGTCGGTTCAATGTGTTTTGTGCCATTCTGCACTAACTCCGAGCAGATCTGAGCATTGCCGCTTAGATTCTTGACATAGATAAAGAATGCCTTGCGGTTCTCTTTGGAGTCCTTGGCAATTTTTCTTTCAAAGCTTGCCTTGGATGATTTTATGAGGGATCGTAGTTTCTTGCTGATACTGATCAGGGATGTCTTCCCTTCATGGGATTTTATTCTTTTCTGTACTAGTTTCCTGCTTCTATTGTATAGCTTGTTTATGGCAGGAGTCCACCAGACTGGCTTCCTTTTCTTGGAGGAGTAAGTCTTGATTTTGCTTGGGATGGCACGATCCATGCATTCTTATATGTGCCCATAGAATAGTAAAGGATTTTTCTGCTTGGACAGCATTATCCTTCAGCATGGAGCTTTGAAGCTTTCCACCTCTGTCTTAAGTAACGTGAAGTTTGCTTTGAAAAGTTTTTCACAGTGGTTTCCTTGTCCGGGGTTGGGGGAGGAAAGTAGATATCCAAAGTGATTTGTTTATGGTCAGATCTAACTAGCGAGGGTTGACCTCCAGTGTGGAACACTGGTCGCCCATGTTGGTGATGACCAGGTCCAATATGTTGTCACCTCTGGTGTGAGTGTTGACCAGTTGAACCTGGGCATTTGAGTTTATAAATTCTAGGAAATGTTGGGCAAGGGAGTTAGTACTTGAGTAGTTCTCCCAGTTAATGTTTGGGTAATTGAAATCACCCAATATTAGGGTGTTTGGTAGGACCTTTATGTTTCCCAGTGTTTCCAGAAACGTGGAATGGGGGTCCTGGGACATGGTGGGTGATCTGTAGCAATCTACAATTTGAATTGCAGTTTTTCCCATTGTTAGTTGCACATGGATGATCTCTGAAGCATCGTGCTGTGCCACTAACCTGGAGGAGTGGGTATCCTTGATGAATATGGATACACCCCCGCCTTTTGTATTTCGGTTTGGGTTCTGTGGCCGAAATGTGTGGTATGAGTTTGTAGCCTGGTAGTGCTGGGGTGTTATCTGGAGCCTTAAACCATGTTTCTGTTACTGCACAGATGTTGATTTTCTCCATACTGAGGAGTGCCTCGAGTGCATGCATTTTGAGGTTTAGACTTCTGGCATTGAGTAGCATTACCCTCAGTTTTTTGTTACTTCTGCTATTTACGGTGGTGGGTTCGTCTTTTGAGCCTCGCCTAAAAAAAGCACTATGGGGTGGCAAGAGCCTTGGCCAGTATTCGAAAGCCTAAGGGTGACAGGTGCAAGCTGTCTCTAGGAAAGCAGCATGGCTTGTCGAGCATGTCACCCCAGGGGGACACACACTGGATCCCCTTTGAATGACACCAGAAACTTAGCCAATTGTTGAAATCAAGAATTTTTTCTTTATACCGTGGTATCATTCTTGGTGAAGGCAGGATGTTACTCAGGGTCAGGGTCATACCGGCCTGGGCTACATTATCAGAGAGCTTCTCCATGTCTCTTTTCATGTAGTCCAGGGAGGTATGGCAAAGGTCATTCACACCAACATGGGCAATGACTGAGTCATATTTGTACTTGTTCTGGAGTGACCTGAGTGCTTGTGTTATGTGGCGGATCCTGGTACCTGACAGGCAGCTAACAGTAACCTTCTCCTTATTCAGCCTAGTGAGTGGGCCGTCCGTGTGCCTGACTATAGTGTCACCTATTACTAGTATGTTGGGTATGCTATTTTGCCTTAAGGGCTGTGATTGCATGGCACACTGGTTTTGTGAATGATGTGTTTCATGGTTTGTGTTGGGGGGTGGAGTCTGCTTGGATGTTTGCTTTGGAGGTCTCTGTTGGTTTTGCAGATTTTTTATTTAGAGCCTCCAAGTATGTTTTCATGTATTTATGTTTGTTATTTGCCGGTGCTGGTTTAATGGGTCCGTGTGAGACTGGTGGTGTGATGCAAGTATTTCCCCTTCTCCTCTTGACGGTCTGATCCAGTTTTGGGTTGAGAGAGCTTGGCCTCCAGTTTGGCTGTATAATTGCATTTCTCGCATGCATTAGTGTTTGGTTGTAGGAGGAGAGGGTTGTCTGGGTACATGAGGCAGTTGTAACATTGCCTCAAAATGCCCAGATTCACCAGTTGGACTGGAGAGTACGCCTGAAACTGCCGTTTGGAAATGCATGGATAGGTACAGTGAACTGTTTTACTGGATGGCTGGTAAGGTTGAATAGAGAGCCTTGTCCTTCTGTACAGTAAAGGAGTGTCTAGTGCAAGGGTTTATAAGTGCTTGCTATAAGTTTTGAGCAAGTGCCAGGCTGAGAAATGAATGGCTTGAGTGCTTAAGTTGAAACTTTGTCTAGTTCCAAGGGAAAAATTGAAGAGGAGACTTTGTGGAGCTGGGAAAAGTTTTACCCTAGCTAACCGGCGCTGCCCAACACGCAAAACTGGGCAAATGCGGTATTTATAGCAGGGAAATGAGAGAGAGAGAAATTAGCCCAAAATGGCCAATAAACTACTAATTTCTGGGCTGAAACCACTCCTCCAGGGACAGATGGGCTGCTCAAAGCTCCCCTCTCTCACAGGTGAACAGAGAAACTTCCTTCTATCCAAGTAAGGTATGGGCAAACAAAGAGATTTGTAACACAGCCTTGAATTCAGCACTAACCTGAAAACTGGACTATACAAGCTTAGAAAGGTGGGAAACAAGTATATATATTTTTTGTTTTTGTTTTTTGTTCAGAAAATAAAGCAGATACAATCAAAAAAACACTTTCAGTGCACAGAAAAGGATACTTATTGTTTTATATCACAGATCAGAATTTGTAGTCATTGCCCCTAGTAATAAAGTAGGAAGAAACACAAATACAGTAAAAGCAGATGAATAAAGTGCAATTCATATATGTATATAAATATATATATATATATATATATATATATATATATATATATATATATACACACACACACACACACATAGATATATATATATATATATATATATATATATATATATATATATATATATATATATATATATATAAAACAATAGAAAACGAACAAACTGATTTAAACAAGTTACCCAATTAACCAGAAAAAAAGCTCAAAACCGTGCCCTGTTCCAGCAGTCGTCAATCAGACAAGTTCTAACTGCACACACCTGCTACTAGGGTGCATGGGAACCTTCTTCAAAAAAAGATGGCCTGGATCAGTGCTCAAGTTCAGAAGTTTCATAGTTTAGTACTAGGTTATCTGCCCTGGGGCATTTGTAAGCCTAGCCATAGTGATGTGGCTTTCGCCACCCCACGAAATGGTACAAAAATGCACAGAATAGATTTAGAATACTGTGCCTCTGTCAAGTAGTGACACAATGAAGAACCCTTATATAATAGAATTAGTTTACTGTGCCCCTGTCTAGCAGTGACACAGATGTGACCCCTGGGGTAAACTTACGATCTCCCATCCACTCATCAAGATTTCTCTTGAAGAGAGTCAGTGAGGGGCTCTGCCTAACATGAACTGGGATCTTGTTCCAAAGCATGGGAAGCCTCTGGGTTATGAATCTATCCCTCCAGCATGTCCTATTCATACTTGTGCCGAGGTTTAAGTCTTTAGCTCTCGTCGTCCTGATGGATTTGGATTTTTTGAGGTGGAGCATGTCCATCAGATCCTGATTGGACATGGCCTTGTACGTCAGGCAGAGATCACCTCTGAGCAGGCGGTATGCTACTGAATAGAGCTGGAGTTTCTTTAGTCTGGCAGAATAAGACATATGTTGGAGACCCTTGATCCTCTTGGTGAGGTACTTTTGTGGTCTCTCCAGCTGTTGCAAATGCCGGGTGAGGTACATACCAAATGGGGCATTGTACTCAATCATGGGTCTGATGAGGGAGGAGTATAGGGGTACAATGACATCCTTGGATCTGGATGTGAATCCCTTCATGATGAGGTGTGCAAGGTAGAATGTTTTTTTAACCACTTTGGCAACGTAGGTGTCAAATGAGAGGTCGCTGTCGACTTGGGTTCCTAGGTCTCTGATTACTTTTTCCATACTCAGTGGGTTGCTGTCTATGTGATAATTTGTGGGTACTTTGTTTTTCCCAAAGGGGATGACTATACATTTTTTGGCATTTAGTTTAAGGCCGTGACTCCGGCACCAGTTGTCCGTTTCTGTGAGGCCTTTTTGTAGAATGTATGTGTCCGCTGGTGTATTGACTATGGCGCCTAGTTTACAGTCATCTGCAAACTTTGTCAGCCACAACCCTCCCATGTTTGCTTTAACATCCTTGAAATAAATGCCGAACAAGAGGGGTCCTAGGACAGATCCCTGTGGGACACCACTTGTGACTGGCTTTGAGTCTGACATTGCTCCAGTGATTTTAACTTTATGGGTTCTGTCCTTTAGCCAGTTTGCAACCCATCTAGTGACATAAGGGTTTACGTTTAAGCTGGTGAGCTTATCTATGATGCCTGAGTGGGGTATTGTGTCGAAGGCCTTAGCCAAGTCCAGGTAGACTGTATGGACTGCTTTGCCCTCATCAATGGCTCTAGTGACTGTTTCGAAAAAGTCAACCAGGTTCAAAAGGCAGGATCTGCCCTTTACAAAGCCGAACTGGGTGGGGTCAAGTGTCTGTAGGTCCCCTATGTCTCTGTTTATGAGTTCCATAATGATTCTTTCCATAGCTTTGTAGACCAGGCTGGTTAAGCTTATGGGGCGGTAGTTCCCAGGGTCTGTAGAGGTACCTCCTTTGTGGAGTGGGACCACTGTTGCTGCACGCCAGTGTTCAGGTACATATCCTGTAGTAAGGCTAAGGTTAAATAGCATTTTATGTGTGGGTTTAGCTCCTCTTGGAGTTCACGTAGCACGCAACCCGGGATACCGTCAGGTCCCATTGATGCTGTGTTTTTAGCTTTGTTGAGGCGGTTCTCACTTGGACATCTGAGATGACAGGGAGATTACATTCAGCTGGGATAAGTATTTCTTCTTTTGGGGGTGAAGGAGCGGAGAAATTTGCACTGAACCTGTCAGCCAGAATGTTGGCAATATCTGTGAGTTCAGTGTATTTTTGTTGTTGTGAACTAACTCTGAGCATATCTGAGGGTTTCCACCCAGGTTTCTAACATAGCTGAAGAAGGCTTTGTGGTTATCTTTAGTGTCCTTAGCGATTTTTCTCTCAAAGTTGGCCTTGGACCTTTCTATGAGAGAACGTAGTTTTCTGCTAATGTTGATCAGACATGTCTTGCCTTTATGGGATTTTGCTCTGTCGTGCAGTAGCTTCCTTCTTTTGTTATACAATTTGTTAATGGCTGAGGTCCACCAGACAGGACGCTTGCCTTTGGTGGAGAGGGACTTGGATTTATTTGGGATTGCATGATCCATGCATTCTTGGAGATGTCCATAGAAAGCATTTGTGAAGGATTCGGCATTGTGGGATGTGGTATCCACTGGCCCAGTGGGCTGAAAGGATACCATCTCAGTCTTAAGAAGAGTGAAGTCTGCTTTTGAGAAGTTTTTCAATGTGGTCTTTTGTGCTGGGGGTAGAGGTGGGATATGTATATCCAGGGTGATTAGTTTGTGGTCAGCTCTCACTAGTGAGGGGTATACCTCCGGTGTGGAGCATTTTGTCCCCATGTTTGTGATGATCAGGTCTAGTATATTATCTCCCCTAGTGGGAGAGGTGACTAGTTGTTCCAGTGCATTTGAATTTATGAATTCCAGGAACCTTTGGGCTAGGGTGTTAGGGCTAGAATAATGTACCCAATCTATGTTTGGGTAGTTGAAGTCTGACAGTATGATGGTATTTTGTGATACATTCATATCCTCCAATGTCTTCAGGAAGGCTGAGTGGGGTTCCTGAGATTGGGAGGGTGGTCTGTAACATGCTACCAGTTGTATAGCAGTTTTGCCTATGGTTAGTTGCACCTGTATGGTCTCTGATGCTTCATGTGTTGCTACTAACCTGGAGGTGTGGGTGTCCTTGATGAATATGGACACTCCCCCTCCCTTTGTGGTTTGGCCCGGGTTTTGGGGCCAAAAAGCATGATACGAGGTATAGCCTGGTAGCACTGGGGTGCTCTCAGGAGCCTTGAACCAGGTTTCAGTTACTGCACAGACGTCGATGTTCTCCATACTGAGGAGTGCATCGAGTACCTGCATCTTGAGATTTAGACTTCTGGCGTTGAGCAGCATTACCTTTAGTTTTTTTCCATTTTTGTTTTCTAAGGAGGTGGGTTTGTCTTTTGAGCCTTGCCTAAAAACGGCACTATGGGGTGGCAAGAGCCTTGGCCAATATCCGGAAGCCCAGTGGTGACAGGTGCAAGCCGTCCCTTGCGAAGCAGCATGGCTTGTCCAACATGTCATCCCAGACAGACAGACATTGGATCCCCTTAGAATGACACCAGTACTTGAGCCAATTATTAAAGCTGATCATCTTGTCTTTGTATTGTGGCATCATTCTTGGTGAGGGCAAGATGCTGCTCAGGGTCAGGGTCATACCAGCCTGGGCTACATAATCAGAGAGCTCCTCTATGTCTCTTTTCATGTAGTCCAGGGAGGTACGTCTCAGGTCATTCACGCCAGCATGGACAATGACGGCGTCATATATGTACTTGCTTTGGAGTGACCTGAGTGCGTGTGTTATGTGGCAGATCCTAGCTCCCGATAGGCAGCTCACAGTCACCCTCTCCTTGTTCAGCCTGGTAAGCGGGACATCAGTGTGTCTGACTATAGAGTCACCTATTACTAGTGTATCAGGCATGGTGTTTGGCCTTAAGGGCTGTGATTGGTTGACACACTGATTTATTGAGGCAAACACAGGAGGACTGTGGCTAACCAAGTTCACCGATGACTGCAAACTGGGAGCCATAATTGACTCTCTGGCTGACACGGACATCCTCCAAAAAGGCCTTACTGACATGTACACCTGATGTCAAAGTCATGGCCTCAAGCTAAATGACAAAAAATGCATAGTCATCCCATTTGGGAAAAACAAAACACCCACGAATTACCACATAGGTGGCAGCCCCCTTAATACAGAAGAGGTAATAAGAGATCTGGGGACCCAGGTAGATAGTAATCTCTCCTTTGACAATCATATTGCCAAAGTAGTTAGGAAATCTTTCTATGTGGCCCATCTAATTACTAAAGGGTTTGCATCTAGAAATAAAGAGGTTATAGTGCCCCTCTACTCGTCACTCATCAGACCCATCATAGAGTACAATGCCCCATTTGGGATGTACCTCACAAGACACTTCCAACAGCTGGAAAGACCACAAAAATACCTTACCAAGAGGACTACTGGCCTCAAACATATGTCCTATGCAGACCGACTGAAAAAACTGCAGCTGTACTCAGTGGCATATTGCTTACTCAGAGGTGATCTCTGCCTGACTTACAAAGCCATGTCCAACTGAGAATGGTTGGACATGCTCCACTTAAAGAAATCCAAGTCACTGTGAGCCACACGCTCTAGTGAGCTAAACCTTGCCACAACAATAAATAGAACATGCTGGAGGGATAGATTCCTGTCACAGAGACTCCCCATGCTTTGGAACAAAATTCCTAAATTACATTAGGCAGAGCCCCTCACTAACACTCCTCAAGAGAAACCTTGACGAGTGGATGGGTAACAGAAAATACACCCCTGGGATCACTTCATTGGCTCTGCTTGACAGAGGCTCAGTTAATTAATCAATGGGGCAGCAAAAGCTGACACACTCTGGCTAGGCTTATAAATGCCCTCGGGCAGATAGCCTAGGTACCTACCTATGAACCTGAGTTATACAAACAAAGCTAGATTCAGCAGGCCTGAATCTGGTCTATGCTACAGCAACAAGGCGCACCATTTTCAGAAAGAAACAGTTCAAAAAAGCAGGCACAATAAGCCTGTGACCAGAAATTCCCAGCTCAGAAGGGCAGAATCCAGCCTCTCCTCCCACAAGAGTGCAGACCACAAACCCTCTTATTGTAGAATAACTGGTCTGAAGCCCATGTGCTTAAGCCAGAACTAATACACTTTTAGAATAGCAGACACTGGGCCTTCAATCAGCAATTCCCAACTTAGAAGGATGTAAGCTACCTGTCCTGCCACAACAGTGTAGACCACAAACCTTAATGTAAAACAGCCTGTATGAAGCCCAAGTGCTTAAACCAAAAGACTTAGAATAACAGTTACAAAGTTACAATTTAATCAGGCTACTACCAAGCAGTAATAAATGCAGCATAATAAATAAATTTGAGTACTTTTAAGAAATGCAAAATAAAGTAGGAGGAAACACAAATACAGTAAAAGCAGATGAATAAAGTGCATTTTTTTTTTAAGTGCAAGAAGAGAGGAAGGAGGAACCTAAGTGGGCTGGCCTCCTCAAATCTTCTCTCTGTATTAAGTAGAGTGAACACTAGACTCAGAATATGATCTCACTGTACTTGGTTAAGTGAGCAAATGAGATGGACCCAGGAGGAGTGTTCTAATACAGACTTACAGGAGGGGTGGGCAATTCCAGAGCCAGCAACACTAATACCAACACAAAAACAGGGAGGATGGGTGGGGAACTAACTGCAAAGAGACGTACATCACACTCTTCAATAATACACACAATTAGGAAACAGAAAAAATGAAAATACAGTACTTTTAAAACTGCAAGTTTGTACTTAACAGAAGACTAAAATACACTGCTGCAAGTTTCACTTAACTTCAGCTTCTAATGCAGATGTTTGTAGCCAAGCAAGTCTCTCAGAAGTTGAGCATAAAATGATTTCTCAAACTTTGTGGCTAGCACTTAAAGTACAACAATAAACAAGTACAACAATAGTACAATAAAATGATGTGATACTGTCCATGCATACCCCATTGGCCGGTTCACGCAGATGTGGGCATGCCGTGGGCATAACTTCTGTTTTCCTTAATGTAGTGCAATCTTAGAGTTGGTATATTTAATTTTCAGGGGGGGGGGGCAAAAAAGTAAAAAAAAAAAAAATCTGTCCAGTTGTGGGTGGGTGGTTGGTGGAATTAAGGTGTCATGGCTACTGCGCAACTCGGGGGTACGCATGTACAGCATTGTCTAAAATTATTCTTTAAAAGCATCTTCATAAATAATGTAATCAACTCAGTATCTGTACTTGTTAAATTTTCTATAAATAATAAAGTCTCAAGAAACCAAGATAAACCAAGATCATGAGTTATTACCATAAACAAGTCAATAAAATCAGTTGTTAAAGTCAGGTGAATGTAATTCAGGTACAACACTACACAAAAATGCCACAAATTAAGTTAATATGGCTATTTGGAACAAAACATTTTAATCTTCTGTCTTTGTGGACTACTAATACTTGGGTCTTATACCCACCTGCATCCATAATAGGGTATAAGGGAAGATCATTTATGTATTTTATGTGCTTTTGGATTCCCAAATATGCAAGGAACTTTGACTTTTTTAGCATTGTAAAACTTACAAAGTTCTGTAGTAATCTCTCTCTGATTTAGTTTTACATGGCTTATTAAGGCACTGTGCCTATATGCATATTGACTTCATTAAGTGAACTAATACTGTCTACATCACTGTCATTTAGCAGAGAAAACATGTTATTATTATAGTCCTCATAATCCATGATAACCAAACCTCCACTTATGTTTCATGAAATGCTGTTGTCCACTACAAGTTCATTTTTAAAGTAGTGCAATTTCATCTTTTAACAATTTAAAATAGGGAGTGTTCCATGTGCCCCATTTTTTTCTACTGTGGTTTGTTGAATCTGAGTATATCTTTAATTCTGTGTTTGCCAAATATTGGAAACACAATGCATGTTTTTTTTTTTTTTTTTTATATGACGTGTATTTTTGGAAGGCTTCCATTGAAGTAATATTTTTTTAAATATTACATCAATGGCTGATTTTTAAACCTTCCTTTTCATATTAGTTATTCAATTAAATTATTTGTCTGTCCCTTTACATAAGGGTAATAAGCAATTTCAATCTAATATTTATTGTAAACCAGCTTATTTCAGTTTCTTCTGATATTAAAATGGTTGTCACCTTTACAACCAGAAGAGAGGCTTTGTTATGTGCAAAAATATTGACTGCCTCGTATGGTTAAAGATGAAAATGTATTTTTAAATGAATTATGTAAACTTGAAAAGATGCCCCCCCCCCCAAAAAAAAGAGCACCTAGTTCTATACTCAGTGAATAACATAACAAAATGCCTAAAATGTAATAATGTTATTATCAGTCTGATTCTAGGAGGAGCTGAAAATGGTATGGCTAGTATTGATTGTAATAGTTGTGACTTTTCAAGGAATATAGTATGAACGTTTAGCAATGACTGCTGTGTTATTACTGCCAGTATTAAGAAGGAACTGGTCTTTATTACAGGTAGATCCCTTAATAAAAAACAGGATGGCATGTTTCATGTCTATTATTTATAAATAAGGGCCTAATGTAAAAAATCGTGTTGAGTCTAAGAAAAATGTGTTTGCCCAACATAATAATGGGTACATTTCAATGCCAGTGCTATACAGAATGTAAGTATATATTGAAAAGTGACTTCTGCACACTGGGTGATAAATTTAAAGCTAAATGTTGCTATAATTGTTCCACAGAGTGTGTGGTATATGTTGCACTGTGTTTGACATACACAAGCTTTTACATAGGGATCCCAAAAGGACCCTTTCAGACCGTATTACAAAACATTTATATGACATTAAGAAGGGTTTATTTAAAAATGCATTCTACAAACATTCAATTGATTGTGTTTGTTTTAAGGAATATTTATTTATGGTCTTAGAAAAGGGTTTCATACTCAATGGGTGGCCAATACGGTGAGAAACTTGAGCATGCTGAGGTGTTTTGGCAGTTAAAAACTGATGCTAATGCCAAACCAGGAATGAATAACAGTGCTATTAGTTTACTTTAAGTGCATGTGGATAAACTGTAATGCAAATTTGCTAAATGTATGTACAAGCATTTGTTGTATGTAACTTTGTGTACGTGTCTTTAAATTCTTGTCTTTTATTAGGTTATGTGACTACTTGCTGTTTAAGTGTACCTACCCTCTGGATGTGTAGTTCTGATGAAGTCTTTCATTAATAAAAATAAAAATGCTTAACATGAGTTATATTAATAAAGGCTTGTGGATTTCTATTCATGGAATTGTGTTATAGTATGTTTTTATATTTTTACTTTGTTATATGACCTCAAATATACAAGAGTAAACCTAAGCTCATTTCACAAATGATGGTTAAAAAATATAAATATGCGTGTGCAGGAGTGGTCTTAGGTCAACTGGTGCCCTAGGCAAAAGGGCTCCATAGCACCCCCCACCACCAACAAATGCCCCCATCATGGTCTACCTACACCAAATAAATGCTGGAAAAGCACCCCTGCTAGAGGGGTGCCCAAGGCAACCACCTAGTTGACCTATGCCTAAGGCCGGCTATGTGTGTGTATATGAATATATTAATTACATCTGAGAGCTTTATTCAGAATCACATTGACTTGGTGATTTTTTTTTGTTGTTGTTTTTTTTTTTTTTCCTCTTTTAGCCAGAATATATTGAAAGGCACTGAAGTTACTGACAGCACTAGTTTGTTTATTTTTTTTCTATTTTTTACTTTCTTTCCTACTCAACAACCAATTACCCCCCCCCCACACACACACACACACACACCCACACACACACACTTGATTATAATCCCTATATCCTCCCATAATTGCCTAGTTTGCTCCATTCATGTTTGGATTTAGACATGTCCCTTCAACAGGTAGAATTCTGATCTTTTGAACCTTGTAGCTACTTAGCTCTAGTGCTAGAGTGTTGGGATTCAAATAATGAGCTATGAATGTGAAGTTGGAGGTACATAGTATGGCAAAGGGGTCCCTGGTCTCCATCAGAGCTTGTAAACCCAACAACTATAGAATTCCCTTTCAATATCTGCCCAGTGGCCACTTCATCCCATCCATCCAGTTAACCATTCATGTTTACCAGGTCTGCTCCTGAATCCAGTTCACCAGCATCAAAGGCAAACACCATGTCTCTGTGACAACAGGTTAGCATCAGTCCATTTTATTTTCTGTTGTTTCTGCCACACATGTCCTGCTTTCCTAGCACTTTTTGTTATCAAGGCTTTGTTTCTCGTTACTGAGGTATTTCAGGTTTTATTGTGTCCCACTTACCTGCACTGCATGTATTCAGTTTGACCTGAGGCTTTTCCCTGAATGATGTACCAGATGGTTTTCAGTCTGTGCAAACAGACTTTTTGGTCATGTGTTCCAAGGACAGTTTTTGGGTCATAAGCATGACATATTCATTTTCACTGTTCTACATTTAGGCTTTCTTGGTTTACTTGTGTAATTTTGCTGTGAACTGTAAGTTCTACACTGCACGACATTGCCAGAATTGCCTTAACATCAGATCCTATGGATACTACTGCTTTCCACATATTGTGAAATACTTAAATGTATAGCTATCAGAAGTACTGTTATACCTCATCAGAAGAAAGGCATTAGGGAATGAGCACACATTCAAGGAACAGCCATCTCATCTTCCAGACTTAAAGCTTTAAAAATGTAGAAGGACAAAAAAACTTCACCAGTACAAGACTGCAGGGATTTTCAGAACAAATATTTTTTTTATAATTGCACAGTAGCTTAAGTGACGCTTAATGAAATGACAGGCAGTGCATATGTCTGTTCTGTTTACTTGGATTCTTTCATTAGAAAAACATGCAATAAACACTGTTTATTTACTAAAGGAGGTAATTGTAGTATCCATTCACATGGGCAGATTTTTCCATGGAACTTTATGCGGTGACAACTGCTTCAAGAAAGGAAATATACCTGATCTTTGAGTCTGATAATCTTAGCAGTTAATAAAACAGTTGTTCTCCTAGCAGTTTCTGCAACATTTTACTTATGTCAGCATTAGTTCTAATTATACATTCTATAAATAGGCAGAGGAATACAAATCACAAAACAGTTATGTGGCCAAATGAGCAACTTTTATAAATCCAATATAATTTACAACTTATTTGTTGTAAACCTACTGCATACAACATAATAAAAGCCTCAAAATAAGAGGGGTCACTTTATATTAAAAATACTGACAAACTGAATGTATATTTTTTGTTGACCTTCTAAAACTTAAACTACAAAAAAATTATCCAAAAGACAGCATCTGGCGTAAGCAAAAGTAATTTATGCAGTTATGCACGATACAGTACATTCCCATCTGTTATCTTTATGCAGCTCAGAACTGTTATTAGGTCGGCATACAGCGCAGAACAGGAGATTTCCCTTTTCCTTGCTGTAGTGCGATCTCGCAGTTGGTATATTTAAGTAGGGGGGAGTGCAAAAACATTTTTTGTGATGTTTTGACTGCTTTTTTTTGTTGGGGGGGGGCTCTTAATTTCAAGGTTCCAAGATCTCGAGGTTCTGAATTCGATATCCTGAACCTCGAGATTTTGGCATGAATCGATATATTTATATATATATATATATATATATATATATATATATATATATATATATATATATATTTCATTATATAAACAGGAAGACAGGAAGAGAGGGGGAAGACAGATGTATATAGAAATATATAGAAGTCTGTGTGTGTGTGTGTGTGTGTGTGTGTGTGTGTGTGTGTGTGTGTGTGTGTGTGTGTGAGTGAGTATGTGTGTGGATTCACTATGTAATTTCAAAATACTGAAATCCTAAATTTCAGAATTTTGAAATTACATAGCCAAAGACACTAAACACCGAAACCCTAAAACCGCAAAATTCAAAATCCTGACGCTACACTGGAGATACATACACACAACTTCCCCCCCAACTCAGATATAATATCCTAAACTACAGATAAGCAGGGGTCAAGCCCCCTGCACCCCCCTACTTAAATATACTAACTCCGAGATCGCACAATCAGACACACTCAAGCAACTCACTCGCACACACACATCACAGTTAAAACACACACTGACAGACACTAAATCCCCTAACCAACAGACATACTTACATACCCAAACTCACATCTTACCATTCACACACAACACCAGAAGAGCTAATTCAAAATGTCTGTACTTCGTGCTTCTGGTTTACCGGTATTTCAGGACTTCGGTATTCTAATTTCGAAATACTGAAATTCGGAATTTCAGTATTTCAAAATTAAAAAGGGTACCCATATATATACATATATATATATATATATATATATATATATATATATATATATATATATATATATATATATATACACACACACACACACACACACACATATATATGTGGGTGTTCTTTCTATGCTTTTAAAGTGAGGTTTCTGTGTTCTGCTCAGGTGGCATAATCTTGATAGAGGCCTGTTGTCTAGGCTGGTAGTTTTATTTGAGTTTTCTGTGTTTCTGGCAGCCATTTTCTGCTGATTGTCTTCATTATTATTGAGAGTAACAAAGCATCCTGACCTTTTGTAGTACGAGTGATTGGGTAATAGCAGGGGCTGAGTAGTAATCTGATCTTCCAACTCTTCAATTCTGACTGCTATATAAACCCTGTGTCTTATAAAGGTTCTGCTTGTATTGCTCATGCTCCGGGGTTGCATTGCATAAGTGGAAATTCCTTAAGATTCCAAGAGCAGGATAAGTTATTTCTTACACATATTTCACTGAACTGCACTTCTGAAACGCTTATGATTGTGCTATACAGTTGATCTACTACATTTTGCACTGTTATAAAGCTTTTTTTATTGTTTCACTGCATGTATGTACTGTTTTATACTGTTTTAACATTACTTAATTGTAAACTGCTTTTTCATACTGAGAGTTGTATTTTCAGTTTGTGAGTGCTGTATCCGAGCTTTTCTGTGCATTTTTGATTGTTTACAGTTAAAAGCATTCTCGAGTCTGCTCCTTGATCTGTTTAAAACTTTCATTTAGTGGCTACAGCTAGGAACTGTAATTTGTAATTTTTCCCACCCAATTTCCCTAGTGTTGTGTGTTCTTATACTTGGTGGCTTTGCAGTTGCCCGCCCATACTGTATATTTGATCTGTGACACTCCTCCCAGTCTAGTGTCATTAGTTCACTCAATCTAATAGAGAACATTTGTGAAGGCCAACTCACTCAGATTCTTAATGTTGAATTAACTTCTGTTCCAGATTTCTCCATTTCCACTTTACTGGAAAAAAAAATTCTAAGTTTGCTTCTCCCCTTTCCTGTGGCAGGTCTTATCCAGATACGAATTTGCTGTGTTCAGGACTGTTTGTGAGCTCCTAAGCCCCCCTCGCCCCACTTAACTGGGGTTAAACTATTCCTGGCGCCATAAAGTCTGTTCTTCAAAATTTCCCTTGCAACTAGCCAGCTTTTTAGTTTTAGCACTCATCTGTTTCTTTGAGCTCAGCACTTGTTCAGAACTCATTGTAAGCACTAAATAAAATGCAAATTACTACAGCACTCAACTTTCCTCATTTGTCTAGAGGAAAACAGCTTTTAGCACTTAATAAATAAGTACCTATTCAGGCATGTCTAAAGGTCAGCTCCTGGTGTTTTCTCCTGTCTACCTGATGAATCTGGGCATCTTGGGGCAATGCAGCAATTGCCTCATGTACACAGACAATCCTCTCCTCCTACCACCCAACACTATGACCTGTGAGAGATGTACTTATATAGCCAAACTGGAAGCAAAGCTGTCTTAACCAAGGACTGGCCTAGACAGTCAAGAGGAGAAGGTATACACTTGCACCACACCACACTGATAACATAGTCCCTCAAAACCTACACCACCAAAACACACACTCAGAAGCACAAAACACACACCTACATTCGCAGAGGCTCTCAGTACAAATCTGCCCAAACAACAGAGATGTCCAAAGCAGAAATGCAAGCAACCTCCATCCCCCAACACAACCCAAATGGCACATAGCCCACATACTCAGTGTAACACTCAGCTACAGCCCATAAGGCATAACGTACCCAAAACTCTAGTCATAGGTGACTCTATAGTCAGGCACACTGATGTTCCACTCACCAGGCTAAACAAGGAAAAAGTTACTGTCAGCTGCCTGTCAGGTGCCAGGATCCGCCACATAACACACACACGTCACTCCACAACAAGTACAAATATGACTCTGTCATTGTCCATGTTGGTGTGAATGACCTGAGACGTACCTCCCTGGACTACATGAAAAGAGACATGGAGGAGCTCTCCGATCTTGTAGCTCAGGCCGGTATGACCCTAGCCCTGAGTAGCATCCTGCCATCACCCAGAATGACACCACAGTACAAGGACAAAATGATTGACTTTAACAATTGGCTAAGCTTCTGGTGTCATTCTAAGGGAATCCAGTATCTGTCTGCCTGGAATGCCATCATCGACAGACCACACTGCTTTTGCCAGAGATGGCCTGCATCTGTTGCCCTTGGGATTCCGGATACCGGCAAAGGCTCTTGCCACCCCTATAGTGCCTTTTTTAGGCAAGGTTCAAATGACAACTTCACCACCGTAACAGGTACAAGCAAGCAAAATCTGAGGGTAATGCTACTCAATGCCTGAAGTCTAAACCTCAAAATGCACTCACTCTAGGCCATACCTCCCAACTGTACCGAATTACTCGGTTTTTACTGAGTTTTGGGGTCCAAATAATGGGGTGCCATGATTCCCGAGTGGCACCCCTTCATTTCCGAATTTTTCCCAGCTTTCTTTTAAAATTTTTTTTCTGCTTTTTGAGCTAACATCATCACATGTGCGCTAACGTCAGCTCCATCAGCCTGTCGGAATTGAGCTTAAGGGCTCACATGCACACATTTCCAGCTGGCTGCTTCACTGTTTGAATGGATCTGTGAGCGGGAATGGCTGGCTGCTTCACTGTTTGAATAATGAACGACTATAGTTTATTGAAGGAAATGACTGCAAGCATGGGTACTGCTTTTAAGGTATTTTTTTCATCTTCTCATGAACGGAGACTACAATTTAACAGATGCACTGTTTTTAAAGGACTACAAATGCTGCAAGCATGGGTACTGCTTTATCGTCTTTTTGCAAGTATTTTTTTTATCTTCTTGTGAACAGTTTCAGAAGTGTGCCAGCTACTGCTTTTTCAAGGTATAGAGCTTAAGGTATTGGAAACGACTGTTGCTTTTAATTCCGACTGTATTTTGCAAGTCGTGAGTGTTTTAGGCTTCACTCTTACTGTTTGGCAAGGGAGCAAGTATCTGACTGCTGCTTTTAATTCTGGTTGTATTTTGCAAGTCGCAAGTGTTTTAGGCTTCACTGTTACTGTTTGGCTTTCAAGGGAGCATGGTGCGAACTGCTGGTTTTAATTCCGGCTGTATTTTGTAAGTCGCAAGTATTTTAGGTTTCACTGATTGTCTTTCTAGGAAAACGACTGCTGCTTTTAATTCCTGCTAGGCTTCACTACAGCTTAAGGTATTTTGCAAGTAGGCTTCACTGTTTGGCTTTCAAGGTATAGGAAGGAAATGACTGCTGCTTTTAATTCCTGAAGGAAGGAAACGACTGCTGCATTTATGCTATTTATTTGCAAGCCACAAGTATTGACTTTCCATTATTGAAGGAAATGTCTGGTGTGTGTGATGCTTTTTAAGCTATTTTTTGCAAGTCTTGAAGCTGAAAGTGAAAGCTGGGGATATTAACTTTGAATGGACTCTGTTCAAAACACAGTACTTGAAGCAGTGGTAATGTTGTATGTAAAAAAGTTGTTTGGAACTTCTAATGATAACTAGAGTACACAGCTGTAAACTAGCAGTGAGAAAAACTAAGATTAAGGAAAAAGGCCTTTCTTGCAATGCTAGTATGGGGAGGGGGTCTAGATTTGGAAAATTGCTACCAAAAAGCAAGGAAAACGGTAGCTGTAATAATCGCAGAACTGAAGCCCCTGCTGTTGAGGGAAATAGACCATGTAATATAACTTCTGGATAGCATTTAAAAGGATCTGCCAATCTATCTAGCAACATAAGAGGAGGAAGAAGGATATTGCCCACTCTGTTTTAAAGAAGGTGTAAGAAATGCAAACCTTTGTGATATCACTGCTAAA
Organism: Protopterus annectens; assembly: GCF_019279795.1. NCBI lineage: Eukaryota > Metazoa > Chordata > Ceratodontiformes > Protopteridae > Protopterus > Protopterus annectens. The sequence continues at coordinate 142,284,332 of NC_056743.1, read as the reverse complement.
AACTAGAAAGAACACTGTGCAGCTCTGAACTCTAGCAGATGCATGTCTTTCTCTAGAAGTGCTAAAAGCGGATAGAGAGTGTTCTATTTTAAAAAATGAAGTCATCACAGTGACTCAACTGTGCTATGAAAAGGATGAAACAATGGATGAAATAAATAAAATAGGGCTAGAAATGAAGGTACTGGACATTGTTGATAGTGCAGCTAATGCATCTTTTACAATTTTTACTGGAAGGCTCAGCAACAGCTCTTAACAAAATAGGTGGAGGTGTTAATTTTCAGTGGAGAGAAGGTATCAGATGGTGTAGTTAATGCATCTTTTACAATTTTTACTGGAAGGCTCAGCAACAGCTCTTAACAAAATAGGTGGAGGTGCCAATTTTCAGTGTTGAGAAGGTATCAGTTATGGTGAGATCAGATTTCTCAACCTTCCTGTGAAAATGTAAACTAACACTCAAATGATTTCATCCACTAGCTGAATGTCTGATTTACTATGCATCATGGGAGTAGTATCTTCATTATGGCACACTGGATCAACTCTTTGTACTTGCACGTTATCAGTGTGGTTTACAACCTTTTTTTTGGGGGGGGGGGTGAAAGAGGGTGGGACATAGCCAACTATAAACTTATATAAACATACACCCCTAAACACCTTATGGAAATTACTACAATAGTCCCAGAGCTGCCACTGATGTGAACTATAATCCTGGCATTTGAGCAGTGATTGTGTGTACAGCCTGGATCTTATGTTAAACGTGTTCAAGATAGCTGTATGACTCCATCAAGGTGTGTGTGTGTGTGAAAATGCCCCAGGTGGCTAAAGGTACTCGGGCTCGAACCCTGTATGTTAGGTACAGGTAAAAGGAGCATAAAGTCCCTAGCTACCACCACTTGTGAGTTTACACCTCATATTTTTGTTCTGTTCCTCATAAAATCTGTGGTTTTCAGGATTTTTGTGGCAAATCACTGAAGGATTGAATTCACTAAATAATGACAGGCATTTGAATTTCAGACTTCATATTCTTCAGAAAATCAGTGGTAACAAAACCTTTTATTCTAGCAATTTTCTAAATTTATAAGATCAGTATTTGAAATTTGTCCCTATTTTTAAGCTGTATTCCCCCATTATTGGCTTTGTCTAGGTTTTTTGTGCTAAGACATTGAGAGCTATGTATGGAGAGAACTGAATTCTGTATTCCCCCATTATTGGTTTGTCCAGGTTTTCCGTGATAAGAGGTTGACAGCTATAGTAAGAAGTGAGAACCAAATTCACTAAATGATAGCTTTTTAAGTTTCAGCCTTCCTATCTTTCAGGAAACTATTGATTTAACACAGTGATATGCTGCTTTGACTGTAGTGGACAGGGTCCTGGTTTCAAGACTTAGCAGTGAAATGCATGGTGGTGATAAATTTTATTCTAGCAACTTTCCAAAATTATACAAGCAATGTTTAAAATGTGTCCCTGCCTGGTTTTTGGCCTTTTGTCCCCCCCCACCAAAAAAATAAAACTGAAATTGAAAATAAGTGCGAGAAGCTGTGCAAGATGCTTATGGCTTACACTACTGTCATTCTGTTTTTATTTATATAATATAATATATATATATATATATATATATATATATATATATATATATATATATATGTATATGTATTGTGTGTCTGTGTGGAAGTAGAGATGATGGAAATGTTCTGAATTGGGCAGTTTTGTCATTTATTGGTTCATGCATTTTATTTCATTGCCTACTGGAAAAATGTTCAAACAAACAATAAATTTAAAATGCGCTCTAATAAGTGAGCTGTATTATACAAGGAATATAATTTAGTAAAGTCAGGAAGGTTTATCAAAGAACACATGTATGTTTCTTGTTTTGTGTGCAAGGGGCCTATGATTTGAAAACAGCCCTAAGGTAATCTTTATCCACCAATGCCCAGATGAATTTTCTTTGGATGTGGTGTGGGTTTCAATGTTGTTTCAATGAATATAACTTTCAAGGGCAGAGAAGTTTTAATGCCAAGTCTTTTTCATTGTGAGACAGTATTGCTTTGTTTATCAGCTATTGTGCATTGTACTATAAAATGTAAAAATAAACTTCAAATAATCATTGTAGAAGTAAAGCAGTATGCACACATTAGTGTTTATGGTAAATGGGGCAACATAGCCAGGTAATAGGACATTGGAATGGCTGCAGGGGGACTCTGGTCAGTGGTGCCATATTTTGGTTGTCTGTTCTTCAGTTTGCATTAGAAAGTTGGTATCCCACAATTCTATTGGAGTGGGCGGGGTTGCATAATTATGTATGCAAATTTTATGTTAATCCGCGTACAGATTTGTACCCATTTTTCACTGGCCTTGTCCAGATTTTTGATGTTTCCAGGTTGAGAGGTATGCTCAAGGCACTCCTTAACATGGAGGACATTGACATCTTTGCAGTGACAGAGACCTGGTTCAAAGCCCCAGTGAGCACCCCTGCATTACCAGGCTATAATTCATACCACACCTTTCGGCCACCAAACCGGGACCGAGACGTGTCCATATTCATCAAGGATATCCACACCTCCAAGCTAGTTGCTCAGCATAATGCATCCGAGATTATCCAAGTTCAACTAACTCTGGGCAAAACCGCAATCCAGATTGTAGCTTGATACAGACCCCCCACCATGCCCCAGAATTCCCACTCCTCTTTTCTTGATACACTAGAAAATATTAAGGTACAACCCAAAACTCTAATAATCGGTGATTTCAACTACCCTACCATTAACTGGGAAAACTACTCATGTACCAACTCTTTTGCTCAACGATTTCTGGAAATCATCAATTCCAACACCTTGGATCAACTTATCCACAGCCCCACCAGGGGCAGGAATATCCTAGACCTGGTCATCACCAACATGGGTGACCGGTGTTCCCCACCAGAGGTCAGCTCCTCATTGGTCAGATCCGATCACAAGCTAATCACCCTAGACATCCACATCTCGCTCCCACCCCCAATTAGGAAAACAACCATAAAACATTTCTCCAAAGCCAACTTCACGCTTTTTAAGACAGAAGTGGCAAACTTCACAACACCCGTGCAGATGGACAATAGAGGTACGACTGCTGAGTCCTACACAAATGCACTTTATAAGCACTTACATGAGTGCATGGATCATGCTATCCCTAACAGAACCAAGATGCTATCCTCCAAAAAAAGGTAGCCAATCTGGTGGTCTTCTGCCATAAACAAACTCTACAACAGAAGAAAGAAACTGTTGCAAAAAAGAGTAAAATCCCACGATTGGAGGAACTCCCTGGTCAGCCTCAGTAAGAAGCTGAGATCCCTCATAAAATCCTCCAAAGCTAGTTATGAATACAAAATTGCCACTAATTCTAAAGACAACCACAAAGCATTCTATAGCTATGTCAAGAATCTCAATGGCTACACTCAGATCTGCTCTGAGTTACAGCACAATGACACTAAATATACAGAACCAACTGATACTGCCAACATCCTGGCAGATAGGTTCAGTGCTAACTTTTACCCCCTTCTCACCCCCTAAAGGGCCCATCTTTATACCGGA
>NC_056743.1:142218275-142275775 GCF_019279795.1 Protopterus annectens | reverse complement strand
TTGCTAATCCCTATGATATAAAAAAAAGAGTAGGCTGGAGGTTTAACTCAGAAAGTTAGCTCTTCACGTGAGGTTCATATAAAACTGGGCCTGGCAGAGGTCTACAGACCTGGACCTTCATTTGGTTACATACACAGCTGCTATCCTGAAAGGGCTATGTGGAGTAAACTCTGTTATAAAGGTACGATTTGTTTTATTTTGAAACTGGGCTACTGTTGTAGTTTGTGGATAAAAACCTGTGTTCTTGCATTGCCAATTTGGAATGTATTATGTTTTTAGATATACATAGCTGTATATATACTGTATACATACTTATATGTCTATGTGTATGTGTGTGTATATACACATGCAGGCAGGTAGACATACACAGATATACATATAAGTATGTATACAGTGTGTATATATATATAAATAGCTATCTATATAAAAAAAGACATTCAGTATTATAAAACACCACCAAATAGTTCCTCTGACCTGTTTAAAATCACGAAATGTAGAACAAATAACTTACCAGAAAGGCCAGGATTACACAGAACTGAATCTTTAATGTGAATTCAGCATTTTCTTCTCTGAACAGACCTCTTCAGAACCATGACTTACAAAGGCTGCAATGCTGTTTAAAAGCTTAAATGAACTAGAAACAAACCGCCAGGGAAAAAACAATTAAATGCTTCGTCCTGAAAACTCATCAAATGTTTTTTTTAAAAACACGTGAACTTGCAAAGAAGAACACAAGAAAAGAAAAAATGAATAATCAAAGGTGCAATAAAAGTGTAAAGTTCTATAAAATAAATGTTAAAATAAATTAAATCTTAGTCGCTCTTCTTTTAAGTTCATTCGTTATAGAAATATTGTGATTAAGACTGAGTGGATTTGCTGCAGCTAGTTTGTTGCCAGTACATCTCCCTATGCAGCAATTTGTTCTCCTAATCTCCAACAAAAGCAGCTGCTTCCACTTGTCCCACTCCTAAAAAAGAACATTTCCTGAAATTCTTACATACACAAGCATGTCTGGCCAGTGCACTTTAATGGTCTCTCTTGGATTTACTTTAAAGGTTTTGATATATCCTCCTGTTAAATGCATTTTTAGTCTTGCCTATATAAAAAGCAGGACAGGAAGTATATCTGACCAAGTAAACAATCCTTTCTGAATGGCAGTTGAACTTACCATGAGCCATCATGGCTTTAACCTTGTCAAACAAATCACTCTCAGATATTGTTTCAATAAATGAGCACTGATGACAACAGCCACATTTTGTTGTCACCCACAAGCAAGGTGACCATTTTGTTACAGAACCTAAACTGGGACACTTAAGGGCCATCCCAGGAAGTCAGGTCTGCATTCCCATTCTCCCAGCCCCCATGGGAGTGGAGATAGGGCAGCCATGCCATCTCGCACCGGGGCAGGCAGGTTGGCCTCCCGTTCTTCACCAGACACTGTGGGGACGCCACTATGTGAATAGCACTACCCAGGAGGCTTGAAGCGATGCACGTTTGCTTGCACCTGGCACTGTGGGTTGAGACTGAGGTGTACTGCAAAAAGTGCAGAGAAGGGGGGACCCAGGACCATCTCCCCTGTGAGTTTGAAAGCCCTAGGTGCAAGGCAAAGTGGAGAACCGGTGTCACGGAAATCTGGATGAGGGACTCTCTGAGGCTTTGTGGCCCAGCAGAGTTTCATGAAGCTGGGAAGATCCCCTGAGAGGCTGCAAGAGCACATGTGACACTGCATGGTTTTTCAGCAGTCAGGAGATATGTAACCCTAGAAAAGAGCTCTCTCTCTCCTGTGTAGAAGTGGAACTCCAGAGGGGGTCTGTCCCGATGGAAGTCTAGAAGGGAGAGAGGTAGAAAGTGACTGATACAGGACAGCTCTTACCTGAGTGAGGGGGTACAGACCATGCCCTCTCTGGGACGGAAGTCTGGAAGGTGGAGAGAGGCAGATAGTGGCAAGGCTAGGCGAGCTCCTGCCTGGGTGAGGGGGACAGGCAGAGCTTCCCACAACAGAAGTCCTTTAGGGAGCCCTGGGTTGGACAGCAGTGGGGCCTGGAGAGCTCCTGCCTGTGTGAGTGGGTTTAGGCACAGCCCCCCCATGATGGAAGTCCTTAAGGGAGCAACTGGTGGACAGTGGTGGGGCTTGGAGAGCTCCTGCCTGGGTGAGTGGGGTCAGGCAGAGCTTTATATGAAGGAAGTCCTTGAGGAAGTGCCAGGATTGATGGCAGAGGGGCCTAGTAAGCTCCTGCTAGGGCAAAGGCATTCAACTTAACCCCATAACTGACAGCATCCTTGAAAATTTTCTAATTCCCCAGAGCTGCTCTGGGTGGGAAAGCAGTGGGATTCTGAAGCCTTCATGAGAGCGGATTTGCCCCTCAACAGCTGAGGGGAGTTCCAGAGGAGTGGACAGGATTGGAGGGAAACTGGCCTGAAAGGGTCCGAGGCATGAGTGATCCAGCATGATTTGGCAGCCTGCAGGAGACATGCAGGCAGCGGACTCCCCTGACATGGGGGGCCACTGCTGGGAAAGGTCTCTTGGCCAGGTTGAAGGGGAGGACTGTAGGGTTTAGCCCTGACATAAGTCAATACGGGAGCACCAGGCAGATGGGTGTAGGGCCTGGAGAGGTCCTGCCTGGGTGAGTGGGGTCAAGCAGAACCCCCCACAAAGACGTCCTTGAGGGAGTGACTGACTGATGGTGGCAGGGCCTGGAAGGCTTCTGCTAGGGCGAAGGGATCTGACCTTACCCCATACCCAATGTCATCCCTGAAATATCGCAAAGTCCCCAGAGCTGCTTAGGATGGCAAAGCAGGGGGACTGGCCACCCTGGGAAGCCAAGTCATCATTCAAACTGAGTGGTCTAAACCAGGACATTTGTGTGTCCCAAAGACAATGTTTGGGATTTTGGGACAGAGACTTCCAAACTGGGACTGTCTGGAAAAACTGGGACCGTTGGTCACCTTGCCCACAAGTCGTTGTGTAGACCATATTTTGGTTTTCCAGTAGGCATTTTTATATATGGGCTTATTTTTGAAGGTAAAGGATGGGTATTCAGAAAACACATTCTTAACCCTTTTCACATTAAAGAATACTTCAATTTCCCTGCAACACTAACCTTTGAAAAACTCTTTAATATCAAAAACAATATCCAAATTAAACCAATCAAAACCCATGTTATTCAAATGAACATTGTTCAAATCATCAAAATCAAAATCCAGTCTGTCAAGATCTCTGTACTGAATCATGTGGTAACGAGTTTGGCTAGCAGCCTGCATGACTCTATGGTTGAGGAAAACACCTGGCTCTCTCAACAGCACCAGACCTTCTAGCACCTTTCTAGTGAAGACTCAGCATGTTGGCAGACCACAACAAAACCAAATTTGCATACAAGTGTCATAACTGGTGCATATTAGACAGCATTCTGGCCAACAGGATTTTTGAGGCACCTTAGCAAAATCATTACCCCGAGGTGGATTACCACAATTTTGGGTAAGGCTCCTTTGATGCTGATTTTGTGCCAGATTTCCCAGAACTGAAACTACTGGAGGCCATGTGAACCAAAAGAATAAACTGTCAAGCTGTTAAGATCAAAAGAATTTGAATGACCCGCTAAGTGGGCCAAGGCTCACATTGTAGCTCTCTCGATGAAAGAATAGCCCAAGAGGCAAATGACCTCTTTCCCTGCAACAGAAATACAAATTAATGCCTGATGTGAGACAAAAAGACATCAGACAAACCACATTCCCATCCCTTAAATGCCCTTGTCAGAATTTCTTTCCATTGCCAAATCAGAGGTACGACCTATCCAGAAGGAATGTGAGGAGTAACCTTGTGGTTGATTTCCTTGCATTCCTAAGAAATAAATTGATCTCTGCCAGTCTGAATGGCCTGCCTGAAGCCCGCACAAAAACCTGGCTTGACCTTTCATTGTGGGAATGATATTATGTAGTAATCTGACACAAGGCATTGGGCAAATGGGCAGCCGAATGGCCTTGTCTAAACACACCTGCTGACATTTCCCTGATGGATCGGCCTTATATTTCTTCACCCATATCAGGATAAAATCAATGTGGATGATAAGGACCTCCCAGCAAAGGTAAAGGAAATAATTCATTGGCATTAAAGGCAACAGCATAGAAGGATGTGAACATATCTGCTATTGAAACAAATGTTTAAAAATCACCCAGTGTCTTATAGATACCCAGAATAACAAGGTGAAGGAGTTGCCTCCTAATAGGCTTTCTGGAATCCTAGGAAAGCCCCCAAATATTATCAAGGCCCTTGAGTACCTTCACAATAGCCCAGTGGCTGGACACCTTTTGGAGGCTCAAAAAATGCTCCAACCATCCCACGTCTCCCAGGTGCTCTCTGAGAGTTTTAGGTGAATTGCCTGCTGTGGACCTCACCACAAAAAAATTGAAATAACAACTGCATCCCCCTCATGCCTCGGGAGCAGAGAGCAAAGACCTGTAGAAAGCCTTGAAAACCTGAAGGGATGGTGACTATGCCGTACAAGTATTGCTGGCTCAAGATCTGGCCAAGAGCAATATTGCTAGTCTTCTTCAGTTAGCCAGACTCTCACAGGAACTGGAGTGCCCTTTGGATCTGAATGCCTGGCCAACTGACACAACCTGGCTAACTGAAAACAGGAGATGTTGACAGCTGTCACTTCTGTGGCTCTGCTCGACAGTGGAACAGGAAAAGAACTTTCTCGGATGGCGTATGCCAGGGAACCTTGTTGGCTAGCCTTACTTAGGCCCTTGAGCCGTTAGTCTAGTACCTACCTATGACCAGGGAAATGAACACAAGAGAATGACAAATTAATCTCCAAACTCAGCAAAACTAGAAGCCTGATAACCAAGTGGACCCATTTGAATCTGGAAGAACATTTATTGAGAGCATGCACCACTGAGATATTGTGTGAATGAAAAACAATCCTACTGTTATGTACCCTGTCCTTCCATACCAGAACCACCACCCTATTGGGAAAGTAAAGTTAGGGGATGTGTGTTTCAATTTGTAAAGGTGAGGAGTTGGAGGTGGTGTGGCAAGGAAGGAGGATGGGAGATTTGATTCGATGGAGTGAACAGAAAGAGGAGGAGTGGGAGGGGAGGGGCAAAAGGGGGTTAGAGTATATATTTAGAGTAAGTGGGGTGGGTGGGAATTGGGCGTTGATGAGCGGACTGAGCCTAAGCAGAGAGTGTGTGTACAGAGCAGGAGAAACCAGGCCACACCGAGCCCAAGGCCAAACCAGAACTTTAGCGGACAGAAGGTAGGTACCTAAATTTCCAAACACTATATTACTATTAGCTTACACAGTCAGGAGGAATAACTTAATCAGTCCAGTCACTGGGCAGAAAGTAAAACAGCCAGATATACAGTATGCTTAAGGAGAACAGACTTGATAAATTTAAGTGGAAGTATGTTGAGATACAGTCTTGGCAGTCTACTTATCCTCTATGAAAAAGTACAAAGGGCTAGTATCTAGTGAGAGGTGAGGGGGAAAAACCTACCAACAGCACTCCAGCCATTGTGCATGCCACTACCTATCAGAAATGAATTTACACTGTGTAGAGAAAGTTTCAAAATAGTTTAACAACAGTATGTCTGACAGAAAAAGATGTTGCAGTCAAGTTCACTGGTACTTCTGTTTTTGATTTGTTAAACTCCTGACATTTTTATTTTTGATTGGTTATAGTCCTGTGCAAGTGGGTAGAGGGAATAGGCAGAAGTAGCTTCCAGACCCAAATAGAGGGGGAGGGAACACCTGATTTTCTGAATTTACTGTTTAATTACTGTAGAGAGGTAACAGGACAATTAGTAACAGGGTAAAATAGTGAAAGGTGAAGAATTGCCATAAATAATATAAATGTAATAAGCAGTAATTTGCTTTGTACATAAAAAGGAAAATGCACAATTTCTAGTCACCTATGTAGAGTAACACAATAGCTGTTCAGTGCTGTGGAATTACATTACACAGGGTTAATACAATTGCCAATATTTTGCTGATTATCCTGTTTATCTCAATATATGCTAGCTCATGGAAGACCACAAAACAAACCAGTGAAAAAACACAAAAAGCTGAAGCACAAAAGTAGCAAGTCCAAAAGCCAGCAAATAAAAGGCTAAAATTGCGGGTTAGAGCAGCAAAGCTTTCCTATTGCAGCCAGTCCATCAATGAAGTGTGTAAACAAAGCCAAAAACCACGTAAAAAATCCCTTAAACGCAAGTTTAATTGTTAAAAAAGTTGCAGCGTTTTCGCCCGAGACGCAGCTCAAGCTTCCTCAGTACAAATGATTTACAACATCATAGTAGCAATTTAAAACATTAAAGCGCGGGCTTTCTACTAAATACATTTTAAAGCAACACTACCCTTCACATTCCATAAACGAACCTACCAACCCGCTAAGTGGTCCATGTCAGATGTGGACCTACCAGCGGTGAGACAAATAAACTAAGGATAACCCAAAAACAGAAAAATCCATATAAAAATAAAAATAAAGTAAAATCAAATCAACAACTAAGTGTTCGTTGGTCAAAACAGAACATAACATAACAGAACTGCAACGCAAAGTGTGCGCAGCTCATCAAACTGTCAGCTTGACTCTCCAATAAAACGCAACACATAATTACTATAAGAGCGTTCAGTGTCAATGCATGCCGTAGGAGTCAACCTAACTTGGTACAGGTTCAGTCATACCATTAAATGCAGTTTCAAAAATAAAAATTAAAAATAGAAAGTAAAGACTAACCTAAAAATAACCTAAAAATAAGGCCAAGGGCTTTGATGAGGAGATTCACCCTCCCTTTGCAGTCCGTACTTGAATGTACGTTTCCGGTTTCCTTGTGCTTACGTAACCGCGAGGAAACTTCAAGTTTATACTGTCAGTCTTAGAACAAATTTTTTGTTTACAATAAAAGCACACTATCTTAAAGTGCAAAATAGCCTTATCATTAATCATGTACTACATATGTTTACATGTGTAATAAAGCTAAAAAATTAAAAACCTTACTATTACGTGTTAGGTTCTGTTCGTAAACACTACAAAGTAAATGGACCGATGACAACTGGAAAAAACCTTTAACTAATCAGGTTTAGTTTACCTTCTGCCAACATTTAACAAAATTTCCTAGGGTTCACTTATGCATTAGTGGTTCACACATAGTGTGTGATGTAAGTAAATCCTAAACCAGTAATACACACTGCACCCCTCTAAAACCCACTTTTAGCTCAGCTGTAAAAAGTTGTGTCAAGTGGAAATCATAGTTAAGCCGACACCAGCCATCGGGCTATATCCCCACCCCGTGTGTCTCACCTCCTGTAACTTTTTAGTTTTAAAACACAAGCTATGTTACAGTGCTCATTCAAACCGGGGAAGGAGAATGCGTCCAATAATAGTTGCCATTCCAATTCCTTGTTTTCAAGGAAAAGAGAAGTTGGACCACCCCTTTCCATCTGGTTCACCTGATCTATAGCTAGGAATTGGAAATTATGCCCAGGGTGCTTATCAATGTGTTTGGCTAAAGCGTTAACGGTGTTATGCTTCCTTATGGCGTAAGAATGCTCATATACTCTGTCACGTAATCTCCTATCCGATTTACCCACATAAAATGAGGGGCAACAAGTGCAGGTGGCTAAATACACTATAGATCTCGACTGACAGTTTAGTTTATGCTTAATGTTGTACCTCTTATCACGGATTGTGAAAGAACTAGATGCCCTAACTAAATAGCAATAGCCACAAAACCCACACTGAAAGCAACCTTTAGTTTTAGATGACCATTCCTGTCCACTAGATCTTTCTAAGATTGCTTTCAAGTTGTTACCCCTTCTGTAAGTAATATTGGGCTTCAAACCTAGCTTTTCCAATAGTTGTTCGTCATTAGTGATAAAATACCAATTTTTGTAGAGAATAAATTCAATTGCCCTTGAGTCCAAACTAAAACTAGTTATAAAGTTGGACCCTGTCCTACTAGAGTTACCTTGCTTACCCAAAATAGCCATAGTGCCGTCGCTCACGTCATTAAAATTCAAACTTGGTGAGCACTCAATAGTACTATGGTCCTGTTGAGAGGGACCTCGACTTTGTGGGAGAAGTGGTGAAAAGAAACCTAAGTCTCTCTTCTTGGTTACCTCCTCAAAAATTTGATTGAATAATAGGTCTGGGTACCCTCTGTTAGTGAACATTTTCCTTAGAAGGTTACATTCATCAAGGAACAACTTATCAGTACTACACATTCTTGAGGCCCGTATTATTTGGCCTTTAATGATGGATTTCTTTTGTTTAAAAGGATGACTACTTTTAAAGTGCAATAAGGCATTGCAGTAAGTGGGCTTTCTGTGTATGTTAGAAAGAAACATACTTCCCTCACAGTCCTTAACTAGTTTAACATCTAAGTAGTCAATGCTGGTCACAGAGAATTTGGATGTAAATTTTAGGAATTCAGTAGTGCTGTTAATTGTTACTAAACAATTATCAGCCTGTGTTTTGTCACCTTCAAATAATATAAAAATATCATCCAAATACCTGGTGTAAAATTTAACAAAGCTCATTATTTCGTTGTTGTTAAACAAAAGTGTTTCTCCCAAAATGCCATAAACAGGTTTGCGACGCAGGCACCACATGGGAGCCCATCGCAACTCCCTGGTTTTGTTTGTACACTTTACTGTTAAAAGTAAAAAAGTTAGAAGTTAAAATAATATCCAATAATTGGGAGATGGTGTTAATCTCTTGTTTAGGTGCTTCGAGATCGATTAACAAAAGTGAAATCCATTCAATTGCTTCAGTGTGTGGAATCGATGTATAAAGATCTATAACATCAATAGTAAGTAAGTTGAAAGTTTCTTTGAATTCAATGTTCTGTATTTTTTCAAGAAAGGACCATGAGTCCTTGCATATTTGGGTAAAGTGTGTTACATATTTGCTCAAAATGTGGTCAACCAATTGTGCACAAGGATACGTAGAAGAAATACGGCTGTCTATAAGTGCCCGAAAAGGTGGATTATGTAGATCCTTGTGCATCTTAGGGGTGCCGAAGACAACAGGTGTTTTAGGCATAATGATGTCAATATAGTTGTACTGTTCAGTATTAATGTTACCCCAGCTCACAGATCTTTTCAAATAAGAAAAGACGCTGCAACTTTTTTAGCAATTAAACTTGCGTTTAAGGGATTTTTTACGTGGTTTTTGGCATTTATCAAGTGCTGGACCGTTGTATAAAAACAAAGTTGAATACAACATTACACAGGAACAACAGGATGCTTTAGATGCACTTAGTAAAGCGCCAGTTAGGGTTCTAAAACCAGATAAAGGTGGGGGTCTGGTTATTATTGACAACTATAAGTACATTGAGAAAATGGAAAATATCTTAGAAAGTACTGCTTATTGTCCCTCATCTTTGAATGAAATGAACACTTCCTATCGTAGGAATAGATGTTATTTTAGGGACCTACACATTAATGGTAACATTAATACTGAACAGTACAACTATATTGACATCATTATGCCTAAAACACCTGTTGTCTTCGGCACCCCTAAGATGCACAAGGATCTACATAATCCACCTTTTCGGGCACTTATAGACAGCCGTATTTCTTCTACGTATCCTTGTGCACAATTGGTTGACCACATTTTGAGCAAATATGTAACACACTTTACCCAAATATGCAAGGACTCATGGTCCTTTCTTGAAAAAATACAGAACATTGAATTCAAAGAAACTTTCAACTTACTTACTATTGATGTTATAGATCTTTATACATCGATTCCACACACTGAAGCAATTGAATGGATTTCACTTTTGTTAATCGATCTCGAAGCACCTAAACAAGAGATTAACACCATCTCCCAATTATTGGATATTATTTTAACTTCTAACTTTTTTACTTTTAACAGTAAAGTGTACAAACAAAACCAGGGAGTTGCGATGGGCTCCCCATGTGGTGCCTGCGTCGCAAACCTGTTTATGGCATTTTGGGAGAAACACTTTTTGTTTAACAACAACGAAATAATGAGCTTTGTTAAATTTTACACCAGGTATTTGGATGATATTTTTATATTATTTGAAGGTGACAAAACACAGGCTGATAATTGTTTAGTAACAATTAACAGCACTACTGAATTCCTAAAATTTACATCCAAATTCTCTGTGACCAGCATTGACTACTTAGATGTTAAACTAGTTAAGGACTGTGAGGGAAGTATGTTTCTTTCTAACATACACAGAAAGCCCACTTACTGCAATGCCTTATTGCACTTTAAAAGTAGTCATCCTTTTAAACAAAAGAAATCCATCATTAAAGGCCAAATAATACGGGCCTCAAGAATGTGTAGTACTGATAAGTTGTTCCTTGATGAATGTAACCTTCTAAGGAAAATGTTCACTAACAGAGGGTACCCAGAACTATTATTCAATCAAATTTTTGAGGAGGTAACTAAGAAGAGAGACTTAGGTTTCTTTTCACCACTTCTCTCAAAAAGTCAAGGTCCCTCTCAACAGGACCATAGTACTATTGAGTGCTTACCAAGTTTGATTATTAATGACGTGAACGACGGCACTATGGCTATTTTGGGTAAGCAAGGTAACTCTAGTAGGACAGGGTCCAACTTTATAACTAGTTTCAGTTTGGACTCAAGGGCAATTGAATTTATTCTCTACAAAAATTGGTATTTTATCACTAATGACGAACAACTATTGGAAAAGCTAGGTTTGAAGCCCAATATTACTTACAGAAGGGGTAACAACTTGAAAGCAATCTTAGAAAGAACTAGTGGACAGGAATGGTCATCTAAAACTAAAGGTTGCTTTCAGTGTGGGTTTTGTGGCTATTGCTATTTAGTTAGGGCATCTAGTTCTTTCACAATCCGTGATAAGAGGTACAACATTAAGCATAAACTAAACTGTCAGTCGAGATCTATAGTGTATTTAGCCACCTGCACTTGTTGCCCCTCATTTTATGTGGGTAAATCGGATAGGAGATTACGTGACAGAGTATATGAGCATTCTTACGCCATAAGGAAGCATAACACCGTTAACGCTTTAGCCAAACACATTGATAAGCACCCTGGGCATAATTTCCAATTCCTAGCTATAGATCAGGTGAACCAGATGGAAAGGGGTGGTCCAACTTCTCTTTTCCTTGAAAACAAGGAATTGGAATGGCAACTATTATTGGACGCATTCTCCTTCCCCGGTTTGAATGAGCACTGTAACATAGCTTGTGTTTTAAAACTAAAAAGTTACAGGAGGTGAGACACACGGGGTGGGGATATAGCCCGATGGCTGGTGTCGAGCGAACTATGATTTCCACTTGACACAACTTTTTACAGCTGAGCTAAAAGTGGGTTTTAGAGGGGTGCAGTGTGTATTACTGGTTTAGGATTTACTTACATCACACACTATGTGTGAACCACTAATGCATAAGTGAACCCTAGGAAATTTTGTTAAATGTTGGCAGAAGGTAAACTAAACCTGATTAGTTAAAGGTTTTTTCCAGTTGTCATCGGTCCATTTACTTTGTAGTGTTTACGAACAGAACCTAACACGTAATAGTAAGGTTTTTAATTTTTTAGCTTTATTACACATGTACACATATGTAGTACATGATTAATGATAAGGCTATTTTGCACTTTAAGATAGTGTGCTTTTATTGTAAACAAAAAATTTGTTCTAAGACTGACAGTATAAACTTGAAGTTTCCTCGCGGTTACGTAAGCACAAGGAAACCGGAAACGTACATCCAAGCACGGACTGCAAAGGGAGGGTGAATCTCCTCAACAAAGCCCTTGGCCTTATTTTTAGGTTATTTTTAGGTTAGTCTTTACTTTCTATTTTTAATTTTTATTTTTGAAACTGCATTTAATGGTATGACTGAACCTGTACCAAGTTAGGTTGACTCCTACGGCATGCATTGACACTGAATGCTCTTATAGTAATTATGTGTTGCGTTTTATTGGAGAGTCAAGCTGACAGTTTGATGAGATGCGCACACTTTGCGTTGCAGTTCTGTTATGTTATGTTCTGTTTTGACCAACGAACACTTAGTTGTTGATTTGACTTTATTTTTATTTTTATATGGATTTTTCTGTTTTTGGGTTATCCTTAGTTTATTTGTCTCACCGCTGGTAGGTCCACATCTGACATGGACCACTTAGCGGGTTGGTAGGTTCGTTTATGGAATGTGAAGGGTAGTGTTGCTTTAAAATGTATTTAGTAGAAAGCCCGCGCTTTAATGTTTTAAATTGCTACTATGATGTTGTAAATCATTTGTACTGAGGAAGCTTGAGCTGCGTCTCGGGCGAAAACGCTGCAACTTTTTTAACAATTAAACTTGCGTTTAAGGGATTTTTTACGTGGTTTTTGGCTTTGTTTACACACTTCATTGATGGACTGGCTGCAATAGGAAAGCTTTGCTGCTCTAACCCGCAATTTTAGCCTTTTATTTGCTGGCTTTTGGACTTGCTACTTATATGCTAGCTCATGTTAAAGCAAGCCATTACATGCATAAATAAACCCTCAATACTGTTTTGAACAAGAAGTATGCCCCAAAATATGGCAGTGTACCGATATGTAAACCAGGGATACTCGCACAGTAAATGGCTCACAGAGAATCCCATTGGTATTGCAGTGTCAAAAAATATCTGACTGTCAAACTGAAAACCTAAATAAGGCCAATCTTTTTGTCTCAGAGAGAGTAGATGGAAAGCTGATTTTATATCCATCTTGCAGAGCTAGGAGTCAGAGTAGCCCATAATGACATCCGCTGCCTGCTCTAAAGAGGAGTAATGTACCTTGTTCATTTCATTGTCAGCAAAATCATTGACTGAATCTCCTACCAGGTAGGGCAGATTATGAATTAACATGAATTCACCTTCCTGTTTCTTGGGAACCAGACAGATGGGGGGAATTTTAAAAGAAGGCCATGGCAGGTGGGAGAGGAAAAGGGGAAAATTATCTTGCCAGCTGATCTCGCTCTTTCTCTATCAACATATCAACAATTTGTTCATGTTCCTTGATGGATGTCAGGTTATTAACTAAAATGGAATCTAACAGTGCCATGGAATGAATAGGAAAGCCCTTGGAAAAGCCGTTAAGAAGAGTGGCTGCTGCCCTCTGATCTGAATAATCTGACAATAGGCAGGTCACTCTGTCTAGGCAAATGGGGAATAAGCCCCCTGTGGTATGCTCATGTCCCTTGCTAAAGCCTCCCCTGTGTCCAAAATAATTAGCTTAGCCCAACAGGATGTGGTGCATGCACCCATAATTTCTCCTTCTGCCTGAGAAGCAGGAAAATTGTCCCTTCTCTAGCAAGAAACCCTCAGCACCTGGAAGCTGTGTGATGTTTCCCACATCCCAAACCCAACTGGCTGCATTTGCAAGCAGGCTAAATGCATTTACTGTGGTTGAAGGCCCAGCAAAATTATATTTCCTGTGTATTACCAAACCCCCATCAATCCTGGTGGCAGCATACTTGTCCATCATGGCATTGAGCCATTTGTCAGGATGCCTCGATTCCCACCTAAGGGAATTATTGAGAGCGTTCATCTTCCTAAAACACTGATCATAATTCAGCCAACCAACCAGAACCTCCTTTCACATAGTTGGTTTCCCTTATGGACACAAAGTAAGCTAATAAAGTGCAGGGCCTGACCAGGATCATTCTCGATCACACCATAAACACCACAAAACCCAGTAACCAAGTTCCTTACTGGTGTCCTTGCTGTGTTCTTCCCGATGGACACTAAAGTTGCTATCAATTCTTTTAGATGTGTTGTCAGCATCGAAGATGCACTTAATTCCCTCAGTGCCTGCTAGGTTTGAAGATATCTACAGACTCCCCTTTGATAATCTTGTCTTTGACCTTGGTGGGGAACATGTGCCATAATGTAAGACCCCTGGGGAATTGGAAACTAAAAGGCTGAAAGTAGCCATGGGAAACAAGTATGGGAGAACACAATCATTTGGATGAGGTAGGACCTCCCACTTTTAACAACTGACCTCCTCGAACCCCATATGCAATATGGGTGAGTAGCCTGGGAAGCATTGGTATTTACCCGTTCCCTGGTAACCACAGCTGCAGAGGCACCAAAGTTTCTTTCTAGGGCTATGCCAAGCAACATAACCTACCCCGGTAAAGAATTTATAAGCTCATCTGAATAGTCCTCATAACAATGGCCCCTACTGCTGATGCTAGTTCCTGCTAGCACAACAGAGACATTATTTTGTGCTTCAAATGATACTGTGGACAGATAGGAAGGGGTAACCCTTTGGCCAGAGGTATCTCTGTTGGTCTTCTTTTCATCCTTTTTAGTCAGAGCTGGTCCTTCAGCTGTACCTTCTTCCATGTTCAGTGATGGTTTCTTCTTGAAGTTCTGGCTCTGGTTAGCTAGCAATCCTTGAGCCTCCTGCGTCAGACAAATCCATCTTTCCTTAACTGACTGGACCATAGCGGAACCTGAGAGGATTAACATAGGAAAAAAATGGGGGGAGGGAGGGGTAATATGACAATCTAAAATAACCACTCTGAGTTCCAGTTAAAATTGTCCATCCCAGTGAATCCTTGGATGTTATGCTGCTGTAGAGTTCTGGAATGTATAGCCCTCAGGATGTTTGCCTTCCCTTCACACTGACTGGCAAAAATGCATCAAAGACTGGAACTGCTAAGCTGCTGTGGGGCATTCAAGAAAGACATGCTCTTGTCCTGTCATACTCTGGTTTGCCCATAAACCTAGGATGTACCCATCCCTGTCTGACTAAAAGTAGGAAATAAGCTAAACTAACAAATCCAGGGAGGAGGTAATAACTGGAACCACTAAGCAAATGTTAAGCACAAATGCAATGAACAATAGAATCTAAAAACTGTCACCATAAATATAAAATTCATTATAAGAGCATTGTGCCATACACCCCAACATAGAATTTTTATGCAATTTCCCTTTAACTCTTACAGTGTCTGTTATGTATTACATGAACATCAACTAGCCCTGGTGCCAGCTACAGAAGGTTATAGCTTATCAAGGTAAGTGTGCTTAAAATAGACAAGTCCAAGCTGATGATCCAGACCGGAACCAGTTCCCTTAATGAACTTACTCAAAACTACAGCTAGAAGGATAATACCAAAAGTTTGGCTAACACATAGGTGAGTCTAAACCCCCCCCCCAAAAAAAATAAACCCAACCTTTAGCACCCAATCAACCTATAATTACTGCTCCAAGATAAGCAACCCATTAAAACTGGAACTTAAATTGAAAATGTTAATGCCATCATGCATCCCTCTGCTTCCCATCACCACATAGACACCCACATTCAACAAAAATCTGCTTAACCAAAAAGAGTAATTAAAACTGCATAACATACAGGTCTAGATAGCCTGTAAAATAGGATAAAAAAATGTTCTTAAACAATATGGTAACTGCAACAACTTTTCTAGCAAAAGAAATCACATAAAACAATAATGACAGCTAAGAGGCATTGCGCAGAAGAAGAAAATATCCATTCAAACAGCCCAGCGAGGCAAAACTACTTCCAGTGCTCAAGCTTAGTAAGCCTTAGTTTTATATATATATTTATCATTTTAACAGTGTTATCTGGTTATCTGTATATATTTATTTAAATCTAATTATATTTTATATAACTTTAACACAAAAGAACCCCCAAACAGGATTTCTCTGTTATCATTCTTCCCAGACCTTTATTTTTTTTATATTATTTATTTGAAAGGCAAGTGTGAAACTCTCTACTTTGAAGGTGTGAGGTAAACACCGTAACCATTATGACAACCCCAAAACTCTGTCATCTTAACTGCAGTACTTGTGGATGTCCCTGCATTGCAGGATTAAGTAAGTTAAAGGGACTGTACATTTGTGATAGTGGTAACCTTACCCCTGCATTTCTTTCTCTTTCTTTATAATATACATATATACCCATACCCCCGCCATACCCCAAGATTCTCACTGCACCTTTCTAAACATACTGGAAAATATTAAGATAGATCCAAACACCCTAATACTGGGTGATTTTAACTACCCTGCCATTAACTGGGAAAACTACTCATGTACCAACACCTTTGCCCAACGGTTCTTGGAATTCATAAATTCCAACGCCCTGGATCAACTAATCCATAGTCCCACCAGGGGCTCCAATATCCTAGACCTGGTCATTACCAACATGGGAAATCGATGCTCTACACCTATGGTCACCCCCTCGTTAGTCAGGTCTGACCATAAGCTAATCACCCTTAACATCCACATCCCACTTCCCCCCCCAGTAAGGAAACCTCCATAAAAAAACTTCTCCAAAGCCAACTTCATGCTACTCAAGTCAAAAGTGACAAACTTCATGACACCCATGCAGACGGGAACTGAAAGTTCAACTGCTGAATCCTACACTGAGGCACTGTACGAGCGCATCCCCTCATGCATGAATCATGCCATCCCAAATAGAACCAAGATGCTCTCATCCAAAAAAAGGAAGCCAATCTGGTGGTCCCCTCCCATAAACAAACTTTACAAAAAAAGGAAGAAACTGTTGCAGAAAAGAGGAAAATCCCAGGATGCAAAAAACTCCCTTACCAGCCTCATTAAGAAACAGAGATCCCTCATAAAATTCTCCAAAGCTAGTTACGAAAATAAAATTGCCAAAGATTCCAAATACAACCACAAGGCATTCTATAACTATGTCAAGAATCTAAATGGCAATGCTCAGATCTGCTCTGAGCTAAAACAGAATGGCATTAAATATACTGATCCCAAGGATATTGCCAATATCCTGGCAGATCGATTCAGTATCAACTTCACCCCCTTCTCACCCCCTAAATGGCCCATCTCAATACCGGAAGATTGCCAATTTCCGGTAATAATGGCCACACAGGTAAAAAATGCACTCTCCAAAGCTAAGAATACAGCATCCATGGGACCAGATGACATCCCGGGCTGTGTACTACATGAACTACAATATGAACTGGCACCTCACCTAAGTGTCATGTTTAATCATAGCCTCACCTCAGGTTTCGTGCCCACTGAGTGGCGCAGAGCTACAGTTATCCCACTCCACAAGGGGGGATCCACCTTGGATCCCGGAAACTACCATCCCATCAGTCTGACGAGCCTTATCTGCAAAGCCACGGAGCGTATTATCATGGAACTTATAAACAAAGACATTGGCAACCTTCAAACACTGGACCCCACCCAGTTTGGGTTTGTGAAGGGCCGATCTTGTCTCCTGAACCTGATTGACTTCTTCGAATCAGTCTCCAGAGCCATGGACAAGGGTAAGGTGGTCCACACAGCCTATCTAGACCTTGCCAAGGCCTTTGACACCATCCCCCACTCTGGAATCATAGATAAACTTACTAGGCTGGGCACTAATCCCTACATCACCCAATGGGTTGCTAACTGGCTTACTGATAGAACCCACACTGTAAAAGTAGCCGACTCCAAATCCAGCTCCAGACAAGTGGAGTACCTCAGGGTTCAGTCCTGGGACCATTCTTGTTTGGCATCTAACTTCTCTGAAGTACAGGCCAACACTAAGGGACTCTGGCTAACAAAGTTCACAGATGACTGCAAACTGGGAGCCATTATTGAATCCCCAAATGATGTGGATACTCTACCAAAGGGCCTTACAGAAACAGATGTTTGGTGCCAGAGCCATGGGCTCAAGCTCAATGCCAAGAAATGTATAGTTATTCCCTTTGGGAAAAAACATGTATTCATGAATTACCATATAGGTGGCAGTACACTAAACACCAAAAGTGTGATAAGAGACTTAGGGACACAGGTGGACAGTGGTCTCACCTTCGATAACCACATCGCCACAACAGTCAGGAAATCCTTCTATGTGGCACACCTCATCATTAAGGGCTTTTCATCCAGAAAAAAGGAGGTCATTGTCCCACTGTACTCATCCCTCATTAGACAAATTATAGAATACAATGCCCCGTTTGGTATGTACCTCTCAAAACATCTGCAGCAACTAGAAAGGCCACAGAAATACCTCACTAAAAGAATCACAGGCCTAAAGCAGATGCCCTACGCTGACCACCTTAAAAAACTCCAGCTACACTCTGTCGCATATCGTCTACTCAGAGGTGATCTCTGCTTAACATACAAGGCCATGTCAAACCCAGAGCTGTTGGACATGCTACACTTAAAGAAATCCCAATCCCTCAGAGCCACACGCTCCAGGGATCTAAACCTTGTCATCACAATAAACAAAACATGCTGGAGCGATAGGTTCCTGACCAAGAGACTCTCCAGACTCTGGAATAGATTGCCCATACATGTCAAGCAGAGTGCCTCTTTGGCCCTCTTCAAAAGGAACCTTGACGATTGGATGAGAGAAAGGAAATTCACCCCGGGGATCACGTCAGTCTCCCTGCTAGACAGGGGTCCAGGGAAGTAAATAGTGTGGGAAGAAATAGCCAGGGAATTGTTATGGCTAGGCTTGTATAGGCCCTAGGGCTGATAGCCTAGTACCAACCTATGAACCTATATTCTTTGTATTATTTTCTATTGTAAATAAGATAAACTCCCTGGCCATCACCATTGCGACTTGTGACCACCAAATATAAAATTTCAATCAGCTGTTTGCTTGTTTACCTTATTATTTATTTATTTTTTTATATATACTCTTTATTTATATTGTTTAAAATAGATAAAATAAGAATTCCTGACCACTACCAGCGTGACTTGTGATACGTTTTTTTTAAAGAAATAAATAAAAATAATAAAATTTCCAAATGCCAACACAGTACAGGTGACTAAACAGTCTCCGTACAGCCAGTAAGCCCAAAATTGTGACCCACGACGTCTTAACTGAGTGGTTGCAGCCAGTGGGTTCCATTGTTTCTTCTCGACATGCCTGCTGATGGATCTGCTGAGAGGAGGCAGATCACTGCCTTAAAATGGAGTAGGCCTCATCACACCCACCCTGACAACTTGTACACTAGCAGACAACATCCATTCTGATTCCAATTTTTAAGCTGACAAAATCTTTCATTTTGGCACATTTCTAGAGACCAGCTTTTGCCATCTTCTTATTGCTTGTATAATTTTCATTTTTAAAGTATGTGCACATATCATAAATACACAGGATCCTAATATTTACTTCATGCAAGCTATTGCAGTCCCATATAATATATGTGAATGAAAGTCACAATGCTGAAGACTTAATTGTAAGCACCTAGGGGCTTTGTTGGAAATCACAGCATCTCTGGTGATTGCATTGCCTGTCATCAGTATTAATTCCTTCCTCTTTGTATACTATTATTTATATATTCTCCTCCTGAATACTGGCCGATGAAGCAGTAAAGCTGTTGCTCATCATTTCTTATGTTGTGGTTTCTATTTTAGATGCACTAATTAGGATTCAAGATAGTTAATTTCCATTTTCTGTTTTCAATGAAATTCACATTTTACCTTGTATTTTTAAAAGTTTAGCACAAAGCTGTCAGTTTTGCTTTTTTCACCTGTAGTAACTACATAATAAGATGGAGACACATTATTTGATATGTGGTACTGAAGGGATATCCTGCCTTCAGGCCCAGTGATAGGACCTACACATTCTGTAATGGACTTGCACTTGCAACTTTGCATAGCGTAAAATCTGCAGGACACCAAGGCTAGAACTCTGCTTCATTATGAACTTAGTCTGCATTCTGCTGAATGTTCTTGTTGGCAGATCATCCCTACTTCCTGCTTGATTGTCATTGAACAGCCTCAGATAAATATTCTTATTTTGTCTGCAAGCCTTTCAAGGGTCTTATTCCTAATGGAGTTCCATTTTGCATGCTGGTGATGAACAGTGTTTATATCTACTAGTAAGCTTTATGGTGTGATTACTTCTTCCTCAAATCTTTAATTTATCTGTGTTTTTAATATGCTTTTTATTCTCTGGTTCATTTCTGGAAACACAAAGTAATTTCAAATCATATCCAATCCCCCAGTCAACCTCAAATATCAGAACCGACTTTCTGCTGCAGCTAACCAAGACGTTCAGTAGACGACCCCA
The DNA here is from genome assembly GCF_019279795.1 of Protopterus annectens. Lineage (NCBI taxonomy): Eukaryota > Metazoa > Chordata > Ceratodontiformes > Protopteridae > Protopterus > Protopterus annectens. The sequence goes on along the minus strand of NC_056743.1, from coordinate 142,255,779 downwards.
TACTCCACGACAATGAGGGCCCCTTTCATCCTCCAACACCTCTGAACCAGGCAGAATGTCCTGAACCCATTGGAATACATTTAGCAGCCCTTAGCATGTTTGCTAGGGTGGTGGGGTTGTAAGATCAAAGTCAATGTTGATAGTTCAGATGCTGAAGGGTTGGTATCATGCTCATGGTAGGAAGAGCGATGTGCGTTTGCTGATAAAAAAGCATGTTCTTAGGATGATGTTGTCAAGTTGGCATTTATTGCTGGGAAATTCAGCAGATTACCTCTTTTGGGTTATGCTGTCAGTGTAGATGTACAGGGGGTGCATTTCAGGTGAATGAGCTGTTGGGTTCATAGTTGTGGAAGGAAGTTTGTATGTTCTCCAAGACAGATCAGTTGGGTAGGGGTACACAGGTTGTGTTGCATGCGTGTGTCAAGGACTCTTTGTCCAGTGGCCTGGGGTGAGAAACTACAGCTTTTGCATGGGGATAGGCCTCAGGAGTTGGCTTTTCACACCTGAGATGGGAAAGTGGTAGAAGCAGACCAATTTATACACTTGATATGGAAAGCATTTTTATGTTTAGGTTTGCCAGCTGGCTGGTTTTCAAGGCATTTGTTTTTGATAGGGGAGGATGTCTGACTTGGCAAGAGAAGGGAGATTTGTAGAGGTTAAAGAATGTGGGACGGTGGTTATCAAGGGCATTTTTCTCCTATATTATGTAGGCAGGATTTTTACTTGCTGTTTATTAATTTTTTATTTCTCTTTAGATGGGGTAGTTGTCATATTGGGCTGTTCATTCTTGTACTGTGCCATGAAGCTTGCTGTGGGTAGACTGAATTAAGCTGACTTCGGGTTACGATTATATGGGTGGAATGTGATTCTGCAAGGTTTTAGTGGTCTAAGGTGACATCAACTCATGGGCAGGTTTGAAGGTATGCAGTGTATGTCTGAGATGTAGCATATTTTGGTTTTGTATTTGGGTAGTTCCAAAGAAGCAGGTATTAGCAATGATTGTAGGGGATTTGACCACACTGAAGCATAACATTCCTTCTATGATTATAGTGTGATCAGAGATGGTAGCATTCTTAGTTTGGAGACATGGTGCCAAGTTCATGATTTGCATTTTGTTAATCATCAGCTTTTGAGGGTTTTGGGTCAGCTGGGTGTTTATATTATTGTCCATAGGGTTTTTGATCATAGAGATCCAATTTGGTTTCATGTGGATGGGGCACATTTAAGTGAGATGGACTTGTATCTGTTTAATATGCATTTTTTGTTGTTTTTGAAGAATCTGATTGTGTCTTTTTTGGTAGGGGAAACAGCCTGTTACCAGGCTCATGGGCAGAGATGAGGGGCTGTGTTGAGCCTCCTCTTCTGTTACCCTTTCTCATTTACTTCTGTTTGGCTTGATATAGTGGCTGTTTGTGATAGAAGTGAGTTGGATTACACTGCTTCTAGCAGAAGCTTGGGTTCAAGTGATCGGATTGATTAACACTGCTGTATGCCAGTATGTGGATTAAGGTGAATGGTTAACTCTGTTATTTGTTATGCAGGAATTTATGGCATATGGAGTGTTTAATCATATGTTATTAATAAATGGTCGTCTTACCTCAAGCAGTGTGGTGGGGAGGTCTGGACAAAGCATTTTATATTACTTGAATTATTGCTATTTCATTGTGTGGACTTCAAAAGTCTTGCATATGGTCCATATTTGTGTATATGCATATGGTCCATATTTGCATATGGCCCATATTTGTGTATATTTTGCTTTACTTATCTTTCTTTGTTTCACGCCCAGGTCTAGACTGAAAAGGGACAATTGACCAGTTTACTTAATTGTAACACATTGTGATATAAATAAATAAGCACAGAAATGCAAACACAAAAGTTATTCACACCTCCATTTTCAAATCATCATAGGATGTATGTAAGTGTTCCCTTAAAATAATTAAGATTGTTTTAGCACACTCATTCAAGAATACACACTGAAACATATCAGCCAAAAAATCTGATAGCAGATACATAGAAGAGCCAACCAGAAAGATCTTAATAAAACATAAAAAACATGAATACAGAAATGTTTTCAAACCTCCCTTTGTCACAACATCTCTGGAGATAGACAAATTTCACCCAGGAATAATGTTTCAGTACATTGACTGAGAAATACACAATGAGATAGAGGTCAGCAAGTTAAAACAGTCAAAATGTATGATAAATTTTACTCCAAGCATCACTTTGGCATGCAGGCATATGCCCTTGATCAGTATAAATACAACATCACGTTTTCAAACAAAACATAGGCATGTCTTATTAGGGTTCATTAAAATGTAATAAAACATGGTTCTTTATCTCCATTACATAAGGATATACATGTGGTCTTTTTTCATGTAATGTGTATACAATAGGGTGGATGAATGTCACTGCAGAGGACTTGAGATTGTAAAGAAATAAAAAGGTGTATGATAAGAGGTTTACAGTATTAAGGATCACTTCACTAAACCCACCTGTAAGCCCACGGCACCAAAATCATCAACTGCTGAGGGGTTGGCAACTAGAATAGAACTCTGGTCCCAGCACTTCTGCCATAGCGTGTGACTAAAGGTTTTCTGTATTGTTTTGCTGGAGTAGAGGGCAGTCAGAATTTTCCTTATGATACATTTCCTTTCTTGAAGGGAGAAGTCTGAGAATTTTGAAACTAGACAGAGTATGAATCTATTAGGTTCTCAGACTTGAAATGAATTGAGCAGTTTAGAAGCTGGCAAGTTATTGACTGTTGGCTAATGCTAGTTCTGTGCCTAGGAATTCAGTTAAGTAAATCTTCATTACCAGGCTTCTTGCCAGTGCTTGGAATTAAGTTAACAGCCATCATATGGCATGAAAAAAGAAAACATACCCGAATGAGTCTTAAAACACTTGGCATTTTTATTTGCCAGGAATCATTCAGTGGAATTCTGCTTCTTCTCATAGGGGTCACTGGTTATATGACTGTTGACGGCATTCACTTTTCTTTATTTTAACTCAACATTTACAATAACATGGTAGTTAAACAGGCCTAGCTGTATTACTACAGGTATGTTTTATGTCTTGATTTATTTTTATTCTGTTGTTAGCCACATAAGACATCATGGAACAAATTAAATTTCTATACTGCTATGGGAAAACATGCCTGTTTTATTGACTTGCTTAGAACCCTAGAGTATGTCAGTGGAGAGTGACAGAATCATATTTGGGACTGTAAGTTAAAGCTTGTGAACAGTTCATAGCCTGCTAGGGAGAAGGTAGACTAAATATTTTATAGCTCATTGTTAGCAGCCAAAAAAATTTATCTGACAACAGAAAGACTGATGAGTCATCTGGGTGATTCGTAAGATTGTGTCTTGCCATCCCAGTGTGTCATAGGTGATAAATCAATTCAGAACCTATTAGACTTTAATTCATAAAGTTTATTCATTCTGGCCAAAGCATGAGGGTACAACTGTAATAGTAATTTAGAAGGTGAATACCATCTAAGAGTAGGTACAGTAGCTTCTTGACTATAGTATATTAGCTGGGGACAGTATTTGAAACATTCAGGATCAAAACTGGTTGTGTGAAAATTACAATGTTTTATTTAGCTATGATCTGCTCATAAAAATGTTCATATTTTTAATTATTAAGTCAGAATATTGAAAACAAGTAAGATGATCATGGTTATTGTAAGAGCTGTTTATAGTGCATGAAATTACTTTGAGGATGAACATTTAAGCAGACACTATGGGTACAATTTCATTGCAAGGTACAGTGCCCTGTATTAATGTATTTTAAAGCTAAGCAGAAGAGAGTTAATTTGCTGGGAAGCAGGCTGACAAAGACTACTAGGAAATGAAGCAGCATTTTCCTTATCAGTAACAAAAATGATGTAACCTCAGCAGAGTGATAACTGTACTGTAATTGTTGGCATATACTTTGTCTGATATGAAATAAGCAAAAAAAAATACTAGCGTAATATGTACGGTGAATGGCTATAAGTTTGTGACGTGGGTATACAAAATAAATAGCATGATTACAGACAAGGCCAGTGTTTTGTTTGATAAATGCAAGCAAACTATCATGTCCAGTGGAGGCAGATGTTGTAGAATAATGAAATGAAAACCCTGTTCTGTTGCCTCTTGAAAGCAGAAGTGTACTAACTTCCCATCCTCCTAGAAAGAAAATGTATACTTCATAACCTCCGTGAATGGGCAGAGGGTGTTTGTTACATGGCAATAGAGAAAATTTGTATTTGGCCATGTTGTGATTTGTGTTTGGAACCTCAACCTCAGATGATTCCTCAGTGACTTTATTACAAGTATCACCTGGTCACTGAGCATCATCTAAGATTATACACTGTGCAAACAAATTCAAGTCTAGTCCTTCTTCTCCCATAAAATAGTACATGGGTTCAGGGTTAGAAAGTCTGATTTCTCAGAGTGACATGCTCTGTCTTAAGTGTGTTGAGCTTCAGGTCATTACTTATATATGCAAGACTATATAGATTTCTGGGTGTCCCCAAGGGAATTTGTGACAGATGTGCTTCTAACTAAAGGTGAGGTATATGCCCCTCATTAAATCATCTCCCCTAATGGGTAGGATATATATACCCCTCATTAAATGAGCTCCCTTAATGGCAGGATATGCCCCTCATTAAATGAGCTCCTCTAATGATAGTACATAAATGGAAAACCGAGAATGACCTGAGATACAAAAGAATAGAGGGTAGGAATATAATAAATAAACTGCCATGCTACTTTCTGCGTCCATCCTGAGTCCCAGGAGGTGAACAACTTCAAGACAGTGCCAGTGTTCTTACAGTAAAGCTGAAGGCATTCTACAGGCTATCATGGCCAGCTATGTCAGATGCTGATGAGAGATCAGGGAGGACTAGAACAAAATACTAGCTGTGATTATCACAAAATCATTCATAACCTTGGTCAGTGCATTCTGACTGCAGTATCTAGTAAAAAGTCCAAACAGGAAAGCATCGTGAATAACATGTGCCTCCAAAATGGACTCCTAGCATATATCCAGCCTTCTCAATAACCTTACCATCAAGTGGTTGTCTTGGTAGTTACAGATAGAACAGTAAGTGTCAGGATACATAGGACTGATGACAAACTTCTTCAGAGTCAGTCATGTTTCCGTTATAGAAGATGGAAAGACTTGCTGAGCTCAAAAGATGATAGAAGACCTAATGAACAATCAAATCTAACAAATAAAGGCAGGCACAATCATATCCCACATCAGTACTTAGTTATTCATGACAACTGCACCATGTGTAGAAGTGTATACAATAAAGGCATGCACAATCATATCCCACACCAGTACTTAGTTATTCATGACAACTGCACCATGTGTAGAAGTGTATACAATAAAGGCATGCACAATCATATCCCACACCAGTACTTAGTTATTTATGACAACTGCACCATATGTAGAAGTGTATACAATAAAGGCATGCACAATCATATCCCACACCAGTACTTAGTTATTCATGACAACTGCACCATGTGTAGAAGTGTATACAATAAAGGCATGCACAATCATATCCCACACCAGTACTTAGTTATTCATGACAACTGCACCATGTGTAGAAGTGTATACAATAAAGGCAGGCACAATCATATCCCACACCAGTACTTAGTTATTCATGACAACTGCACCATGTGTAGAAGTGTATACAATAAAGGCATGCACAATCATATCCCACACCAGTACTTAGTTATTCATGACAACTGCACCATGTGTAGAAGTGTATACAATAAAGGCATGCACAATCATATCCCATACCAGTACTTAGTTATTCATGACAACTGCACCATGTGTAGAAGTGTATACAATAAAGGCATGCACAATCATATCCCACACCAGTACTTAGTTATTCATGACAACTGCACCATGTGTAGAAGTGTATACAATAAAGGCATGCACAATCATATCCCACACCAGTACTTAGTTATTCATGACAACTGCACCATGTGTAGAAGTGTATACAATAAAGGCATGCACAATCATATCCCACACCAGTACTTAGTTATTCATGACAACTGCACCATGTGTAGAAGTGTATACAATAAAGGCATGCACAATCATATCCCACACCAGTACTTAGTTATTCATGACAACTGCACCATGTGTAGAAGTGTATACAATAAAGGCATGCACAATCATATCCCACACCAGTACTTAGTTATTCATGACAACTGCACCATGTGTAGAAGTTTATACAATAAAGGCATGCACAAACATATCCCACATTGGTTTACTATCAAAATGATGAGTGTAGGTTTGGTGAACAAGGAATGTCGAATAACAATTGGCTGATTCCCATCTTGCTGAACCTACATGTTTCCGAGTCTCCGGTTCAGCAAATTCACTGTGCATTTATACACACGTGGTTGATCTTAGGACTACAGATCATGGTACAGTGCGGATCAGGAAATTTACCCTTTTCTCCACTGTAGTGCGATCTCAGAGTTGGAATATATAATTTGCAGGGGGCTTGGGGGTGTACCCCCCACAGGGGGCTGCAGGGGTGCTTATCCCCCTGTAAAAATGTGGAGTTTACTGTTGTGCAGTACATACATACTGCTGAAAAGTATAACTTCCGTTACTGTTCTCAAAGGTGCCAGGTGATGAGTATGTCAAATAATGCCGAATTTGAATATTCCGCATTATATTCGACATACTGACTTTCGTCCACTGCAGTTTTCAGTATTGTGATTCACACAAATGAACGGAATATGTTCTGTCATTCATGATTTTGATAGTAAACCCCTACATCAATATTTAGGTTATTCACAATGACTGCGCCACGTATGGAAGTTTATACAAATAATGCCATATTAATGTACTGTCACTGAACAAAAGACATGGTGACACTTGAAGGAAACAGTGGTCCTTACCATCTCAGGATGTTTGATGATCTGTTAATTGATCTAATGAACTGGCATCTGACAAAAAATTCACCTACCTGGATTTCTTGCACAAAAAAAAAACACTACTTTATATGAACAGAAACCTTAGGGTAGCTGACAATTTGTAAATGAAGCATGTCATTACTACCCAGCTTAAATATTCCTGTAGAAAAGGCTCATATTTCTTTTCATGAGGGCTGCACACTAACTTTTGTACATTATTTACCCATGTCAGTGATGATTCGTTGATACATTAGTGTTCACAAAAGCTGTGCACATTGCTTCAGTATGAGATTTTTTTTCCACTCGAAGGAATTATAGCAATGTTCCTGTTACAGTGGGATCATGCTTCTCAGAATTCCTTGGGCCCATAAAACTTGTGCCATAGGGCTCAAAGATCATGGGCAAACTGACCAACTGACCGCAGCTTATCAGTTCTCAAAATGCATTTCCTTAGCAGTTGCTGAGCTTCACTGTCTTTCTGAAATTCAAGTTTGCGTTCTCACTTATTTTTTAAGAAAGATCTCTTCAAAAAATGTCCGCTATAGTTATAACTTACTCCATCCTTATTAGTCACTCTGCAGCAAGTTTTGCTTCCTTGTTGACATGCTGACATCATGTCAGAGTCGGCAGGGTCCATTACCTAGTCAGCAAGAGAGACGAAGGTATACAGAGAGAATATTTACAGATCTGGGATATTTTACTTGTAGTTATTGCTCTACTTTTCAGTTTTAAGGTTAATTGCACATTACTGATTAATCTGATCTTAAAAAAACAAAGCATTCTGCTTTCTGTTTATGTGGAAACAAATGTGAAGGCTGCTTTTGTTTCACTCTCAGATAAGGACATCATGTGCAGCACAAAGTCCATAACTGTTAATTGCCACTGAATCTTACCTTTCAGCTGCCACAATGTTTGCAGATTTCCCATCTCATTTTTACCCTGTTCTTATCTTGTTAAAAATCTTCAAATTTCTAGTATATCACTGAGGAATTACAGTCAGAGAATAATACTAGACATGCCTAGTAACAGGACCAGCCTTACGTCAACTGGTGCCCTAGGCAAAAGGTCCCCACAGCGCCTTCCCCAACACTACCCCATACCTCCATCCTGCTCTATCTACACCATCCAAATTACTGGAAAAGCACCCCTGCTAGTGCAGCACCCGAGGCAGCCACCTAGTTGGCCTATGCCTAGGAAATGCATGCTAATGCCAAACCCGTTCCATTAATAAACATACTGTACTTATCCCAAGATCAGCATTAACATATTTAATGACAAAAAGAGAGGAAAGAGACCCAGCCTGCTTGTGCAGGAAGTGTAGTACAGATCCAACTTTGCATCATCAAGCTTGATGTTACGACAGGAAGAAGTGCCCTTAATACGTCAGTGCTGTGCCAATGTTTGGGAGCAGGAAATAACACTAAAATGACAAAAGAAAATATCCAGTAAATTGGATTGGCAGGGCTTGACGTCATCCTATCAAACAGAAAGACTGCATTTGCATGCAAAAAATAGTTGGGCATGAAATTTGTCTGATGATAGTTTGTGACGCATGAGGACAGTGTGAATTCTATCCTGGCTATGGGGCAGTCCTTGTAAAGGGGGAGTTTACCATTATGGTTTCCACATGTATCGTAGAACCATGTAAATGCACATGACTAGATTATCTGGAATGTGTTCTGGGAGATGATACAGTAATACGGGTCTATATTAGAACACCGAGCATTTGAAATGTTGGGTTTTCTAATATCGACCTGTTTTCAGTGAATGCTGAAAATATCGAAGTAACAGGAAACTGAATTCTTTAATAGGTAAAAAATTTCGTTGTCCGTTTCTGTTGCTTCAGTATTTTCAGCACTCTGGTGGAAGGTTATGGGTCGGGTTCAGGTAAGTGTACGATTGTGTGGATGTGTGGGTTAGGGCGGGTTAGGTGAGTTAGGGTTAGTGCGCGGGTGAGGTGACTGTGCAATAGTGACGGACCTTAGGGTTAGGGTTTGGGTTAAGGTAAGTGGATAGTTAGTGGTGTATGTATAGTTTAGTGTAGGCTTAGGTGTAAGAGTTTAGGTGTGTGTGTTGATTGCTGTTTGTTTGGTGTGCTTGTGTTGTGTGTGTGTGTGTTTTGGAACAGCAAATTTTTTCCCTAGGAAAAAATTTGCTGTTCCGAATGTTCAATGTTTTTTTTTTTTGATTGCTAAGGTTCAATATTAGGACACTCGACATTTTGAATTTTTGGGGTTCTAATATAGACCCCAGTAATACAGAGTCCCAATGCCATTATTGCATGCAATTTGCTCTACGTGCTTGCAGGCTGGGAAATATTTCAGCATTCTTGAAATTAAGCTGAATATGTTCTTGGCAGGATAAGACTCCACCAAAGATGCATATTCACTCCCATCAGGATTCTGATTTTTTTAAGGGAAAAGATTTGGAAGCAAAAATATTCCCTTGAAACTGTCTTTTTTGGGATACAAAGTGTTTGCAGATGATGTTGCCATCTTGGCTTGATGACTGCTCTCTTTGCGGTGAAAGAACATCAGCTTTGCAAATTGGAGATTATGTATCTTGATTCTGCATGGGTGCCATATTAGCAACTACCTGGGTATTATTGCAGACTGTTAAAACAAGATCTGTGCCATAGGATAAAACAGTCAGTGCCCTCATCTTAACTTTAAGTTGCAAGCCTTATGTAGTCACTCAGGAGGTGAGATTGCTGATACAAAGGATGAAAGTTGTATTCCTTCACAGGCCTAGTCTAGGCTCTGTTTCCATTACAGTGATGGGCTCACTAATTCTATAGGATATCACAGGAGAACCTATGCAGTGAGGAGGGAGTTAGTTGAGGAGGGTAGGTGGCACATATTAAGAATGTTCCCTGGGTGCATCCTGTGGAATGTATACAAGGTAACACCCGCTGTGAGGTGGTTTTAAAACAGACCTAAGATACACTTCAGAGATTATATGTCTCAGTTTTTCTGGGTAATGCATAGCAAACTCACAGGATGAGCTTTTGCTTGTTACTGGGGATAGAAAACTCTGTTTGCCCTGCTCAGCCTGCTACCATTGTGAGCTTAGCAGAAGCAATATTTTAAAAAAAGATGGATGAATGGACTCAAATGATATATCCACAGGCAGCTCAGACTTACTTATAAATATGGGTCTACTTTATTCCCTCGAAAGCCAAATTGGTCGAATAAAACTTGTGTGAACCATAACGAGTGAAATGCCAATACGTCGAATGCACTAAACCGCAAAATTCGAAATCTCGATCTCTCATAGTTGACCAACCCCACCGTCCGCAACATACTGCCTACCGAAACACAGTAAAAAACAACACATACACACACACTAACCAAAACCCTACGTCTAACTCAAAAGTAAAGCACCAAAACCCTACTTCTATCCCTACACTAAACCCTACATGCACAACTAACTATGCACTATCCTTAACCCCTCCCTAACCCTAAGGTCAGTAACTATCGCACACATACCTTAAGGAGCTATTCCGCAGACGGGCCAATTCGATATTTCCACATTTGCGGTTTAGTGCGTTCAATGTACTTGTGTTTCGCTCATTATGGTTCGCGCAAACTGTATTTGACCAATTCGGCTTTCGCGGGAATAAAGTAGACCAATAAATATCTGGGCTTTTTACTGTCTTACAAATGTAAAAATGTAAGCTTTTGTTTAGATACCTAACAGCTGAGGTATTAATAAGCCATAAGGTTTTCAACAAAAGATGGGTCTTGTTTCTGATATGTGCCATTATAAACATGTCTTTGTTATTTCTTTGCCCTGATGGCACAGTAGTTTTGTTTAACTTTATCTTAATCAGTTCTATTGGAGTGTCAGTTTACTATGACCTGGAATAGCCCATACGCAGCATATACCTAGGGAGAAAAGTTCCACCAATAAGTAATGCATTAGACAAAAATAATAATACGTTATAAATATGAACATTAAATAGTGCAAAAATGTGTCTCAATTATATTAAATGCAGTCACATGTCAAAGAGATATTACCTGATGTCATACAATTATTTTTACACAGCTCACTTAAAGTGCTGCTACACTTTGTGACATGCCTGTGTTTTATTGAATATTATATTATGGTTATCATTCTGTCTGTCATCACAAAAGATTTACAGATGTCAATCATTCTGACACATGAGAAAGCAAAGAAAGAAATTGCCATCTTTTTTTTGGATTGGAAAACGGTGCTGAACCTAGAGTTCCTATTCTTACATTCTCTTATGCAGTTATGGAGAGTCACAGTCAGGCTGTTAACAATACAGACAGCAGAGAAAGTAATATACAGTCTATCTGCATATACAGCTGTGCATGCTTGCATTGTATATGCAGGAAATAATGAGGAATATCCCATGTACTTGTAAAAAAAGAAAAAGTAAGGAAGATATAAAGTGTGAAGGATCAACAGTAGGATATTCATGATAGTGTCAATGTGTGCAAACACAAAGAATGGCAGTGTGAACAAAGCTTTCGCTCTCTCTCCCTCTGTATGCATGTGTGTGTGTATACATATATATATATATATATATATATATATATATATATATGTATGTGTATATATATCTATATATATATATATATATATATATATATCACACACACATTCATACTTGCATAGACTAAGAAAGTTGGGTAGCGGGAAGATTTTTTTTGTCCCCTTACGTCATTACACCAGCCTGACACCCAAGTGCCCCACATCTTCACCAGCTCTACCCAATGACCTCCTACCCCTCCCCAGATTTGGGTATTGTTGGGGCTGGATATGGATCCTATTGGGCACCCTGGGGGCTTGGCATCTCTGCTTCCATCCAGTGGGTTTTGTTTGTATGCCCTACCTACTCTCCCACCATTCGCAGTGACTTGGTTACATCTGAGGGGAGAGCATGCAATGAAAACATTGTGGAATACATCATCCCTGTCTCTGTTGCAGGTCAGTCAGGTCCTCCCCTTTACAATATCCCCAGTTTCGACCACGGATCAATGCAAAGAGACACCCATGTTACACCCTTGCATTGGCATTCCCATCCATTTCCTGCACCTTGCATCAGTCATTTGCACCACCAATAGAACCCGGGTCACCTGGGTCATAGTGTTCCCAGAATGGGTAGGTAGCAAAAATACCTAGTAGGTATTTATAACGCGGATCATTAGGAAGGTGTGATACTTCATAGGAAGTTAATTGAAAAGTCACTCGAGTAGTGGGACAAAAAGACAGAAGTGAAACATCAGGTTGACTAGAATGTTGCTGATATATAGTCCAGGAGAAAGGATGAGGACATTCCAGGGAGGCAGGAATAATTAGAAAAATAGGGATTTTAAGGAATCGGTTCTTAAGAGGAAATATGCGAGTATACGGACAAATGCTGGAAGAGAAGGTCTTCTAATATGACAATGAGATGATTCCAGAGAAGGTCAGGTTGGTAGCAAAGGACAAACCGTGGAAGGGATATTTCTCTAGTGATTCTATAACCAGATACTAGCAAAAGTCCACTACACAGAAAAATAGTTTTGAGACATGCCGGTTTTATGATTGGTAAAATCTCTTGAAACAATTTATCAAAAATGTATGGATTATGCTGGGATTTTTCACTACTACAAAGACTTTATCATAGGGGCAAAGACAGAGTGACTATATTGACTACAACAGTTAGTAAACACTGATTAACCTATAGCTTTAGAGTCTACTACAAGTTCCTGAGTGCTAGGCACTCGGAGACCACTGTCACATAGCCAGGGACTCTGGTGTCTTGTAGCTCACATGGGCTACCAGTGATGCTCAGTGAGCCTCAGTCTCAAAAACATGTTCAGACAATGTCCACAGCCATTTGGTCAGAGTGGAGCTGCCATACCTTGCCTAAACACTTAAGCAACATTCAAGCAAGGTAATTCAACAGTGGCAAAGAGAGAGAGAGAGAGAGGGAGAAAATAGCAGAGGATGGCAGCAAAGAACACAGTTCCAGGTAGTGCTCAGGGATTTAGGTTTATGGGGGCAGTTTGAGCATTACGGAGTAGGGGTGCAGTTAAAGATTAGGGAACAATCCGAGAGTTTAGGATTAGGAGAAAGAGGGGAGCTTTAGGATTAGGGAGTAGGAAGTACATTTAGGTTTAAGGAGCAGGAGGAGGTTTTAGGGTTATGGAGTTTTTTGGGGGATTTTAGGGTAGGAAAAGAATACTATGGTTATGGCTATGGACTAAGCGACAACTTTAGGTTTTGAGTTAGGGCTGTAGTAGGGATTGGAATTTCAGTATGATCAGGTTGTGGGAGGGTTAGGTATTAAACTAGGAATGGTCTAGTGTGAATTAGGGCACTTGACTATTTAGAGCAAGTGGCAGCACGCACCTGTGTTGTGAATTTATAGAATCATAGGAGATTACTAGCTAGCGACCCAGAGATTATTTTAAGCCTAGGCGTTTCAACTCAATGTAATGCTGTACAGGTACTAGCCAATACCCAAGATTGCATTTTATGATGACTGCCCACTAATAGAACAACCTCTTGTAGGAAACCCATGCCTTTACCATGTATTACTGCTGCAGCATTCAGTTTGTTGTTATTATTATTATTATTATTATTATTATTATTATTATTATTATTATTATTATCATTACTATAGAAATCAAACATTATTTTAAGAGAATCATTTTCTTTTTGTCATATTTTGTGTTGGTTTTATGCTGTTCTGAAACATTCTCTCATTAAACATAGCCATTTGATGACTTATTGCTCTGTAATGGAAACGGATGTCCATGAAATAATTCTTTGCAAAGTTAGTTTTATCTGAGTTTAGCTAAACAGCATCTTTAATGTTAAAGTATACAGATTGCTTTAATGAGGTGCCATTTTCTTAGTTGTTCCTATTTAATGAACTAATTGGATTGCAAACATTTTATGTAAAGCAGGAAAGGATAAGAGGAAAGATGAAGAGAATAAATCTAAATTGACTTTCCTGCTTAGATTATCAGAAGTGCATCGGTGTTAAGCAGTAATGGAAGTCATACCAGAAGTAGGCAGGAACTGAATGTACCAAAGACAAATAATATAAGGAGAAGAATCAGATGAGAAGGCAAGAAATGTGGAAAAAGCATAAATACTGTGGTAAGTACAGGAAATTCCTGGAACAACCTCATGTTTCTCAAAATCTGATGCAGGAATGGTTAAGGAGAAGTGAATTTAAACCAAAAGGTGAAAGGTTAATATTGCCAGCCCACGATAGTGGACTACGTACCCGTTGGCTTATAAAGTCCATTGAGCGTGTGGGAGAAACAGACAAATGCAGGTTCTGTGAAACAGAACTGTAAACAGCTGCATGTCATGTTGTTGGGTGTGATATACTAATGGCAGATGGCTTGTATACGTAGTCATAATGATGTGGTAAGACTTTTGCATTGGAGATTGTGCAAAAATCACAATATTCAAGTAACTGAGAAGCATTGTAAACATGTAAACACAAAGCATTATAGAGAATGGTGAAGTTTATATCACATGGGTTCACCCATTACCTACAGTTGAGAAAATAGATGCGAGAAAACCAGATATAGTAGTCCATGAAAAGAAGACAAAGTAGCAGTGATCATTGAAATTGCTACACCCAATCATTACAGTGTCTTATGTACAGAGAGATATGAAGTCACAAAATCCCAGGATTTGCAGACAGAAAAGACAGCAATGCGGAAGAAAGTTGCCCAAACATTTCCACTAGTAGCACAAGCAATAGGTCTCAGAAAAAAAATAATTCATGGTCACATTTAGTGCATCTATATCACATAATCGAAGCTTCAAAACATCGAATCTGATATGGTTGGGACCATATCATCGATGTTTTGAAACTTCAAATATGTAAAATAAAACAATAAACAAAAAAAAAACGTACCTAAAAGTTTCAAGCAGGAGGGCACACCCCACTGTGCACCCCAACCCCCCCGCTACATAAATATACCAACTCCAAGATCGCACTACAGTGCAGTAAAGGGAAATCTTCCCTTATGGAGATTTCTGTTAAAATGTTCGAAGTTTCAAAACTTCGATGATATGGTGCCGACCATATCAGTTTCGAAGTTTTAAAGCTTCGATGAAGCAATATAGACCCATATTTAGTTATGGTACAGATACAAGTTACTCCGTATGAATTAGAGTCAGTCAGTTCTGGGCACATTGCAGGTGCTGTTTTGTCTAACATCAGAGTGAAACAATGCTAATTTCATGAACTTTAATAATAGACTTACTTAGGAATGGGGTTCATTCTCATCTTGGTATTAGAAACCCAAAAGACTTGGAGAAGGAAAACCAAAATTCATTGCCTGTGTGGTTGTGGTATGAAGTTCACATTTTAAAAGTAAGAATACCATGTTAATAACATGTGAATAACATGTGAAAGAGAGGCTGCATTTGCTGTTACATGTTATTTTAGACAAATAGACCAGTGGTTGGTTTGATTTAGTTGTAGCAAACATTTGAACTTGTGCAAGGCATATCTGTCAAAATTACATATTGAATAATTATACAATTTCTTGATTGTCAGACTCAGAATGTGTATTGCTTGTGTTTTCAATATGTTGAGGTAACAATTGCAACCCCCCCCCCCCCGAGCAGTAGTGCTGACTTTCATGTTGTTGCTTAGTTTCTTATGAACCATTCCTGCTCGTTTTCTTGCATTATAAGGAAAAGAAGTGACTGCTTTCTTGATTAAACATGAATTTACCTGATCTTGTCTTCAGTATGAGTTATTTAAATATGAAAACACGCAGAATCATATTACAGGATTTTTTTGATGATGTTTTTATTATGCTTTTTTTCTGAGTGTCATTTAATTGTTTGTTTATGCACAGTCACATTAATGTGGCTCATCACAAGCTTATAATTCTTTTATAGACTAAAATTGATGTATTCTGATGGTGGGTTTGCATTACAGATATTTAGAACTTGACATGTTTTATAATAAATCCAGAACTAGTGTGTAATAGGCACTAATTTACTGAGGTTAGGTACCTAAGAACAAGATGCAGAGTAGACTGAGGAAAGTGAGAGTCAGGGTTTCATAAACAGTAGTTAACTCTGACAATGGTGGTGGTAGACAACTTATTTTCTTTAGCTTAAGCAAAATGTGCTGATTGGCACTTAGAGGAGTCTTGTTCCGATCAGTCTGTTCCATCATAGATGACATCTGACTTGGCAGCATATGCTGTTATATGTCAAATTCTAGTCTGCAGACCACTTGCAAATAAATTTCTATCTGCACAGTCATTCATTTTCAAATACCATTGCACACATATCAGTGATGTGCACAGCTGAACTTTGTCCTAGCAAGAACTTGCCATAATATGAGAAATTAGTTCTGAATAGGATGCTAGTCCATCATAGAATACACACATGCATGGACTTGCAGTCACATCAGACACACACAAACTTGCCATCACCAATTCATCAATATGTATGTATCTAGGATTATATACCTTTTATAGCCCTCAACCTCTTATCACAAAATATCTGGGCAAAGCCCAAATAATGGGGGGGGGACAAAGCCCCAAAAAGAGGTAGAACATTTAAGTATTGTTCTTATAGACATAGAAAGTTGCTAGAATAAAAGATCCTGTGTTACCATGTATTTTCTGAAGGTGTATGAAGTCTGAAATGCAAATGCCTATCATTTAGTGAATTCAGTCTTCACCGATATGCCAAAAAAAAAAATCAGTAAAACCACAAGTTTTATGAGAAACAGACCAAAAATAAGAGGCAAAAATATGGACATTCTGAGAAAATCTGGATAGTCTAAAAATGTTTGTTTAGTCCATCAGCTTTTGTTAAATTCTGTTTGATTGTGATTACTTGAAATCACATTGACTGGGGTGGAGGGAGCTAGCAGTGTTTGTTTTTTTTCTCAGCATAGTGAAACCATAGGGTTGGTATGTATAACTTAGAATGCATGAGGAAAACACATCCCACATGTCTGATGCTGGAAGCTTTCCTCCTTTCATCATCATCAGCCCCCTTTTTCCAATTTTTCTACATGGGGTCGGGGTATCGTGTTAACTGTCTCCAACTCTCGATTCAGTGCCACACACCTTCTTTCTTCAACACTCATGCCTGACTGTCAAATATCTTTTCACACAATCCATCCACCTCTTTGCTGGACGTCCTCGCTTCCTCTTACCTTCTTCCTGTCTGTCCCAAATCTTCCTCACCAGAGTGCCTTCTGCTTTTCTACACATGTCTCCACACCACCGTAATCTGTTCTCTTTGATCTTTTCTGCAATTGGAGCTACTTTGGCTTCTGCTCTTAAGTCCTAATTTCTACATCTGTCCCACAGTGTGCATCCTATCACCTTTCTCAGGCACTTCATTTCCATCATCTCTGGCTTCTTCAACTGTTCTGCCTTTACTGTCCAGGTTTCTGTACCATACAGCAGTACTGGTCACACCACTGTCTTGTACACCTTACTTTTCAGCTTCTTTGACATTCTTCTGTCATAGACTACACCTGATACAATATTACAATTGGCTGCAGCCCCTCTGATTATAGCTTTGACCTCTTCATTCAGACTACCTTTCTCCTCAACTACTCCTCCCAGATACTAAGCTGTTAACCTCTTCCACTATCTTCCCTTCTATCTCTATTCTCAGCTTCTTCTGATTTCCCCAATTTGCTGCCACTACCATCTTACCTGTGCTTAGTTTCATCCCATGTGCCTTCAGATTTGCATTCCATTCTCTTATCCTTTTCTGAAGTTCTAGCTCAGAGTCTGGCTGTACTGCCACATCATCTGCATACAGCAGCTTTGTTGATCCGTCCCCACCAACCTGTTTACTAATGTAGTCCATCACCAGTATGAACAGCAGTAGACTCAGAGATGAACCCTGATGTACACCCACACCCACTGGGAACCCCTCTGTGAAGCCAAACACCATCCGTACTTCAGTCATTGGGTAAGTCATTGTGTCCTTGTACATAACCTGCACTAATTCTACCAATGTTTCGGGGACTTCAAACCACCGCAGTACTGCCCAGATCAGCTTTCTTGAGACCTTGTCATATGCTTTCTCCAAGTCTAGGAATGCCCAGTTGGACTCCCTCCTCATCTCTAGCTTTTTCTCAAGTATCTGTCTCAATGCAAACATTGTGTCATTTGTGCTGCATCCTGATCTGAGTCCAAACTGCTCGTCTCCCATCTTACATTCTACTACTCTGTGTATCGGTTTATCAATCACCCTCTCCAGAAGTTTCATGCAATGTGATAGGAGTTATATGCCTCTGTACTGCCGCAGTTGTGGATGTCCGGTTTCCTCCTTGCATATTTTTTTTATATATTCTTTTTTGAGTTGCACTTCTTGATATTCAAAAATTGTTGAAGCACGATTTACAGCATGAGTCAGCAGAACATAGACAAAATATTTGGAAGAACCCAAAGGAGAGATAGGAGAGCCATGCAACCTGTGTAGAACAAACACCCCATGCGACAGCAACCACTATATCACTCTCTTTCACAGGTCAAATCCTGTATAACCATATATGTTGATAGAGGTGATACCCCAAATTATACAGCATGCCCAGTTAGAAATATCTCAACTGATAGATTGTACAACAGCCCAGGAGAAGACATATGCTGTATTCTTAAATGATGCTTTAGGGACAAGTTCACAAACCATGTTATTTAACAGTCATTAATCAGGTGAATAAGATTGACTGCTGCAGGTCATAAACATGCAGATCTTTATAGGTCTTTTAAAATGCATCATGCTAGAACATGTCCTATGTGGAATGTGTTAAATTTATTAGCACTGTGTAGCCATTGTCCAAATTGAAATTCTATCATATTTTAAAAGTTGCCAAAACAACATTCATCTTCCACAACTGGATGAGGAAACCATAAGTCATGTTATAACTTTGTAAACACATCTTTGTGGAGCACCTACTTGTACAGTACAGAATCACATGAAATTACCAGCTGAAGCATCTGAAGACCAATGAGGATTTTTAGCTTTAACTTACAATCAATGTTTTTAGAGTATGGGATGTGAGCATAATTAATGGCAGAGGCACCTTTCTAATATTATTCTTTTAGGTGATGGCTGGGAAAGATTTATCCATGCTTCCATTTCTAAAGAGCATGTTCGACTGAGTGTCATGAGTTAACAGGGTCAGAATAACTAGATTTTACAGTGCTCAGCGATAGTCCCAGTACATCTGAAAAATCTTTAGGCATTCCCTGATAAGGCGACAGAGATGTAATCCATCAAGGATTTCCTGTGGCCTTGTTTTATTGTGCATTAGTGGTGCCTATTATACTTTCCACAGAGACTATGAAGGGTCATCCTGAAGCCCAGACCACCTCATGTGGCTTTGTTTAACCCAGAGTAGCTGCAGTTGCACTATGAGTTGTATCATGGAAAGTATGTTGAGTTTTCCTGTGAATAAACATTATTTCTCCCACCTGCATCCATTATATCTTCCTTTTTCTCACTGGCCAAAGTTATGACCATAGCTGAGGAGAGAAGCATGGATTGACCATTAAATATAAAGTGTTGTCCTGTGATTCAACTCTCAGTTCATCACCATAGGCTGGTAGAATTACTGTTGTCCTACCACCTCCATCCATCATCATCATCATCATCCTAGTTTCTCAGTCCTATCCTCCCCCTCTCATGAACAAGACCTCAGGATATTTGACCTCTGTGACTTCAGGTATGTGCTGGCCACACATCTGTTGATACCACTCAATTCCTTCCTAGACAATACCCACAATGACTGATTTTGAAATGTTGCTTTCAATACCCATCACAGCATGCTCATTAGTGAACTGCTCTTGTAAACTTCAGAGTTCAAAATCACCTGAGGTCCAGTAGGACATCATCCACTGAAAACAAAAATATAAAAGCACTCCCTCACATACTTAAACTGAACTCCTTCCCATATTTGACTGCTCCTTCATAGCCTATCAATAAAATGTGAAGTGGAGGGGATATGAGACACACTTTTGGTATAGAGTCCTATGCCATCTTGAATATAGAGAACTGGAAATGCAAGGTATGTGACAAAACAACACTCAAAAACAAGGGTAGATGCCACAAGTGTATCCTGGATGACGGCCTTCCAAGTAAAGCGCCAGTACAGAAGTAAACTCAACAAGCACTGCGATAATGATCCACACCGTTCTGTCTATTGTTAGATAAAATCCAGTAGTTTAATGATAACCAAACCATGAAATAAAATAAACGAAACAGGTATTGTAAAACGCTCAGACATGCGTTTTTCGTTCAGGTCGCTGCCTGAACTTCATCAGACTCACAACAGTGCTGCAAACACATTTTGCTTAAATACCTTTGTAAATTGGTTAATTAATTAAATTACTACAGTACTCAATAGACGTGCAAACAAACAACTACATGCAAGTAAATTTGGTCAACGAACAATACCATAGCAAAAAATGTGTATCCTAAAAGACAACTAATATAATGTTTTTGACAATAATAAAAACAATCTAAAATTTACTAGAAAGTAAACGTAACCTATCAAAAGACAGCAAAATAATACAGGACACCAATATGCAGAAGCTGTCAAACACTGTGTCTTGAATTATAAAATATTAAAAAATATTCAAACAGACACATATAAAATGCAAAAGTATGGAACAATGCATAATGTGTGTTCAAATTGTAAAAATTGTAAAAATTGTAAAATTTAAATATGTAAAATTCAGACATTTAGACCTATTTATAACGATGGACATTAGTTCTTACTAAAAATCCCTACCCTGCATATGTTTATACAAAAAGTGTAGATGTATGTTTATATCAATAAGCACCCACGAAACGTGGGTCCATATGAGTGTAAGTATAAATTTCCTAGGGAAACCAAAAAGATGTAAGCATAGCATAATAAATAAGCTAAACTATTTGGTGCCCTAAGTAGAATGATTATACCATGGTAAAGCGTCCCTACCTTAACAAACTATTCAGTTTAAGGACACACATGATTGAGCAATATTCATTAAGGCCAGGCGCTTTATGTGCTGCCAAACGTAACTGCCAACATAATTCTTTTCTTTCCAACTGTAACTTTAGAAAATTTTCGTTGGCAAGATTAATGTTATCAGGCATCACTTGATTTTCCTGTGGCCTTGTTTTATTGTGCATTAGTGGTACCTATTATACTTTCCACAGAGACTATGAAGGGTCATCCTGAAGCCCAGACCACCTCATGTGGCTTTGTTTAACCCAGAGTAGCTGCAGTTGCACTATGAGTTGTATCATGGAAAGTATGTTGAGTTTTCCTGTGAATAAACATTATTTCTCCCACCTGCATCCATTATATCTTCCTTTTTCTCACTGGCCAAAGTTATGACCATAGCTGAGGAGAGAAGCATGGATTGACCATTAAATATAAAGTGTTGTCCTGTGATTCAACTCTCAGTTCATCACCATAGGCTGGTAGAATTACTGTTGTCCTACCACCTCCATCCATCATCATCATCATCATCCTAGTTTCTCAGTCCTATCCTCCCCTCTCATGAACAAGACCTCAGGATATTTGACCTCTGTGACTTCAGGTATGTGCTGGCCACACATCTGTTGATACCACTCAATTCCTTCCTAGACAATACCCACAATGACTGATTTTGAAATGTTGCTTTCAATACCCATCACAGCATGCTCATTAGTGAACTGCTCTAGTAAACTTCAGAGTTCAAAATCACCTGAGGTCCAGTAGGACATCATCCACTGAAAACAAAAATATAAAAGCACTCCCTCACATACTTAAACTGTACTCCTTCCCATATTTGACTGCTCCTTCATAGCCTATCAATAAAATGTGAAGTGGAGGGGATATGAGACACACTTTTGGTATAGAGTCCTATGCCATCTTGAATATAATTGACTTAAAATCTAGAATGATAGATTTCTTGCTCTGAAAATGTATGGATAGAATCACATAGAACAGCATTGCTTTGGTCATATACTGTTGTAATATGTCCTATAACACTTTTTAGGATATGCAGTCATATGCACGCTCCACGGCCTCAAAACACCATAAATAATACTGCCACAACCTGATCACTGCTGCAGTATCTATGCATGGACAACAGATGAGACATTTTTTCCTTGCAACACAAGAGTTAGGTTTGTCTTGTTTGAATCTATGGGTCAACAATGGGACAAAATCCTTTTGTAGTGTAGCTTAACATCAAGGCATCAGGGAAAATAAGGAGTGAGATCCGGTTATAGCTCAAATACATCCTCCTGTCCCCTCTTTGAAATGACAGAGCTCCACCCCATTTGCCAATCCAATGGCTCTGTTCCCACTTTCCACTCAGTGCTAAAAAGGATCATTAACCATGACACCACAACTGCAGCCACTGCTTTTAACATTTCTAGGTGTATCATGCACAGTCCTTCAGTCTTGCCATATTCAAACTGTTGGATTTCCACAGTGACCTCCTCTTCAGAAATGGGCCTTGTCCCACCATCTGCTTGTTAAACAAGTGCATGTCTAGCATGATCCCAAGATCCATGAATTCTCTCCTGCACTTCCCTGAAATAGATCAGTAATTTATTGGACTTTAAGAATACTCTTTTTTTTTTTTTTTCAAAACAGGTTTATTGTTTTAACATACAAGAGAAATATCATAACAATTTTATACAAGTAATTAAAAATATATATGATTATAACATTCAACAAAACAACTAAAGTATTTACAAAGACATCGACTACAATCAGATCAATTAATTAAACTAAAATACCATGCTACTGAAATTAGGATTTTTGTAACAAATTTTGTAATTTATCCCATACAATATTATAAGATGTTTTTCTAGTTGTTCTTGACCTAATTGTGTTTATTTCCATATGGCACACTATATTCATAACATTTTTAAATTCATTGAACGAAGGAGGTGTATCTGAAATCCAATTTCTGGTTATTATTTTCCTAGCCACTGCTAGAATAGACCATAACAAGGGAAG
Organism: Protopterus annectens; assembly: GCF_019279795.1. NCBI lineage: Eukaryota > Metazoa > Chordata > Ceratodontiformes > Protopteridae > Protopterus > Protopterus annectens. The sequence continues at coordinate 142,232,874 of NC_056743.1, read as the reverse complement.
CTTAACCTTTTTAACACTTTGAGGTACAGGTGTGTTGAATAATATAAGAGATTTAGAAATAATGAAATTATCTGTAAAAAGAGCCTGCAAAAAAAAACATATGAGCCCAGTCAGCATTAATTTCTACATTACATCTCTTACATAGATTATCTTTATTATTTATTTTATTCATCATCAAAGGTGTATAAAAAGATCTATGTAAATATTTCCATGTATAAAGTCTCCAGACAATGGAAGACGTAGTTCTATAGGCAGATTCCAATATATATTGTTTATCTTGTTGATTTGGTGGGTCCCCATTAATAGAAGTGAAATAATTCCAGTATGTATCTACACTGTAAAACGTTTCTTGTCTGATAATTTTATGTATGTATGAAAGTTTACCTTTATCAGAAACTTTATGTTGTAAATTTAATATCAAGTAATCAATCAGTGTTGGAATAGATTATTTAACTGTTATAGACATTAGATCTATTTTATTAATGAGATGTTGTCTAAAGGTCTGAACCTCTAACCAGCAAGTTTCTCTTAGATCAAATTCTTGTTTTAAGAAATCTAGATTTTTAACTTTATTATCAGATATCAACTGATACCAGTACTTTAGATCATTATCTATAGCTAAATGAGTTCCTTCAGAAGTAGATGACAAAAGCATACCCTGAGTATACATTATAGGGAATATAATAAAATTCCATTCCCTATACTTAGGGTGCATGAATACAAAGTTACGATAGCTAATAATAATATTTAATGGGTAACAAACCATATGTTTAGGTGTAATAGGTGAAGTACAAAATTCCTTTAGTAACCATAACATGGAGTTATTTACAATCATATTTTTATGTGTTAAGGAGATTTTCATGAAGTGCATACTAATTAGCTCCCAATACTCTTTCCATTTTGCGACATATGACTGATCTATTAATAAAGTAATAACTTTTACAATAGAAGAGATAGTATATAAATTAAAGTCTGGAAAAGAAATACGCACTTGAGACCAGCTATTAGTATGTTTCTTTAATGCAATCCTAGGTCTATTAGGTGCCCATAGGAAATTTAACATTAGTGTATTCAGTTTCTTGATAATTATTTTTGTAGGTGGAAGTATTATTGATTGTATTAAGTATAAAATCTTGGGGAATATTATCATTTTAATAATTGTAAGTCTCTCCTCCATAGTAAAAAACATATTATTCCTGGTATTAAAAAGATTTTGTATATTAAGAAAACAGGTATTATAATTATTATATATAATAGATTTAATATCTTTAGATAGTATTATACCTAAATAAGTTATCTGACCTGAATTGGGTACAATATTTAGTAAAATCACTAATGAGAATATTTTTTTGTGTATATATAGGTAGTATTTTAGTTTTTTCTTCATTGAATATTAAACCAGAAATACTTTTAAAATTCATCATTTTATCAAATAGAGACTGCATAGAAGAATTAGATCCTGCTGATGTAATTAGAACATCATCTGCAAAAAGTTGAATTTTGGATGTTGTATTTTCATCTATTTCAAAACCCTCTATGCCAGTACTGTTTCTGATCAAATTAGCCCAAGGCCCCATTACTAAAGTGAATAATAGTGGAGAAAGTGGACATCCTTGTTTTGTACCTTTAAAATGGGTATTTTTTGTGAAACATATGTTCCTACCTTAATATAAGCCAATGTTCCTTTGTATAAATGCTCAATTAGATTTACAAATGCATCTGAGAAGTTTGTGCACTTCAGTAAGGTAAACAGATAGTCCCAACTTACTGAATCAAATGCTAAACTTATATCAAGACTAATAAGTGTTAAATCTTTCTTTTTCCTATTTGCAAAATCAATTAATGTTAAAGTTCTTCTTATATTATCAAAAGTATTTCTATTTACAATGAAGCCTGTCTGATCTATATCTATAATGCCGGGGATGATTGTCTTCAATCTATCAGCAAAAATATTCATAAACATTTTATAATCAACATTAAGTAATGAGATGGGCCGATATGAAGTACATCTAGTTGGATCTTTATTAGGTTTTAAAATTGGCGAAATAAATGTATATTGCCAAGATGGGGGGGGTTATTAACTCAGTTTGGGCCAAAATAAAAACCTTATGTATTAATGAATATGTACTTTTAGAAAGGATTTTATATATCTCTGGTATAATGCCATCATTACCCGGTGCTTTGTTTGATTTAAGCTTATTTATTTGTGTAATAACCTCTGTATATGAAATACTTTTGTCCAATAGTTTAATCTGTTGTTTATTAAGCTTTTTATTCATGTTTGTGGTTATAAACTCCTTTATTTTATCTTTAGGTTCCATGTTAATGTTATTATGGTTAATTTTGTGAAAGTGATTTCTAAATTCATCTAGTATTTCTGGTATACTAGAAACATTTTCTTTTCCTTAGAGAAAAGATTTCTTTGATATGGTTTTGTTTATTCAACCTTTTGTTTTATTTTTAAGTCTATGTAAGTATTTGGGGCTTATTGAATAAGACAAAACTTGTATTTCTCTAAAGTTATTTTAACTTTATGAGTTAAAATTTATTTGTATTTCTCATTTAGTTTGTTTATTTCTTCAATAACTTTCTTGTCCATAATATTTTCTTTATTATTATGTTTATAAGAGTCTAATTTATTTTGAATATCTAACAATTCCTTATCCCAAGATTTCCTTTTATTATTATACCATCTGATACTTTGTCCATATAGATATGATTTTAAGGCATCCCAAACATAGACAATGGAGACTTCAGGAGTATTATTTATGTCTAAAAATGTTTTACTTCTGAAAGTATATATTCTTTATAGTCTTTTAGTTGAGTTAAGTATGCTGGTATCCTTTTGATCTGAACATTATGAGTATTTTTATCATGAATTCAAAACAATTGAATTATGATCAGATATAGGACATGAAATGATTTTGGAATTAATTAAATCTGTTACCATCTGGTTAGAAATAAAGACCCTATCTATTTTTGAATAAGTTTTGTATCTGTTAGAAAAAAAGGTGTATGGTAATTATTTTGAATCTATCTGATTATTAATATCATTCAAATGATAAGAATTAGCAAAATCATTTAAATGTTTTACATTAGATGTAATTCTTCTTTTCCTATAGTGGTAGTATCACTTTCATGTAGTATACAATTAAAGTCACCAGCTAAAATAATATATCCTATAGAGAATGATATGATCTTATCAAGATGATGTTTCACTGTATTAATACCAATTCCAGGTATCCAATATACATTAATTAAAGTGTAAGTCTTCCCATTAATTTGTATTGTAACCATACAAAACATTCCTTTGTCATCCTGATAAGACTTAATGGTTTTAGGAATGGGCATACTTTTATTCCATAAAATAGCCACTCCTCTTTTTCTGAGTGTGCTCTGAACTAACCAATACTGTATATTTGTTTGTGGCTAGTTTATCAATATCTTTTTCAAGAGATGGGTTTCTTGCAGGAAGACTAAGTTGGCCTTATGTAAATTAATGTATCTTATTAGGCTTGCCCTTTTACACGGATTATTCAATCCATTAATGTTTAAAGAAATTCCTTTTAAAGATGTCATTTGGCATTTTTAAAACTTAAGAATCTTATGATCAAAATAACAAATAGCAACATAAGTAATGTTACATCTCCTCCTTTAGGTGTACCTTTAAATATAGCTGTATTTATTGAATCTCTTATGGGATTTTGTATAGGATTCAATTTTGTTTGTAGTGACAATGAGTGTACAAAATATATTGTGGATGTCAAAACTATATACATATAACAATGAACAAGTGAAAATAATGTAAGGATTAAACCTTGCATCCAGCCTGGAGTTAAAAACTCCAACTTAGAGTAGTATTTACCACTCAAGTTAACCCCCTACCCTAAGCAGCAGTACCTCAGCTACCACCTTATCAATTTAATACTGGCTATATTTAACTTAAATTAACAGCTTTCAATTCAATTATCTAGCAAGACAAGACTACACATTTAATAAAACAGCATCATATAAAGTAAAATAAACTTTTTTTTTTTTTAAAAACTATTCATACTACTATATACATCTATGTAATATAATACACTTGTATTCAAATAGCATTCAAATAATCTTGATATTAGGAACCAAGAGGAGAGAGAGAAATAAAAGACGTGAAAGAGGGAGAGAGAGTGAAAGAAAGAGAGAGAGAGAAAAAAACAAACAAAAAAAAAAAGGAAGGCATATTTACATATTAATTTATTTAAAGTATGTAAAAATAAGTTCTAACATTCATTTAAATCAAAAACTTTGGCTAATATGGTTCAGACATTACATATATTAAGATGCATCTATTTTCTGTCATGTAAATGCAGTCAACAGCTTCCAAAAAAAACCTTGAATTGCTTGTATATGAGCATTTTACCCATACTCATTATTGTCAATAGAATAAAATATTATATTTATAGAAATTGTTATAAATCATACTGCATAGTTATGCAAATTCTCAGAAACACTTGCATTATTGTAAAAAAAGCCATCTGTATTTTGTATGTCTGTACTACTGCTTTAAAATATATCACATGACAATTTCTTCCAGAATAGAGTTATAAAGTTATTTATGCTTGTCAGTCAGATGAATTGAATGAGTTATAGTAATGTATATGTTTGGAACATAAGTTTCTAACACAGATTAGTATGCTGCAGTCAAGTAGATTTTCAAAAACACTTGAATAAATGTTTCATTTTCTATGCCTTCTAAAATAAGACATTTACTTACTACAAGAAACTGCATCATTTAAAATCATTATAACTGACATATTTTATGAATTATAACATAGATATTTAAGTAATTATATAAAATAACTCACATTTAAATGTTAAAGAGTTCATTTTCCTTCACATAGTCGCATTTGCATCAGTTCTACTTCCTGGTAGAGTGTTCTTCCTGAATCTGCAATGTGCAGTGTGATATCTGGGTCAAAGGTCAGATTGACTGCTTTCAGCTTCTCTGTGAGAATTCTGAGAGTTGAAGCTTTTGAAACAACTCGAGGACACTGTTCATGAGGTAGCCCACATCCCAGATTGTCTCCCTTAACATTTTGGCGGGAAACTTGTTAAAAACTAGTGACAAACATTCATTTAGCAGTGTAAATGCATCTAAACATGGCAAAACCTTCGCAATGTATTTTGCAGGTTATTACAGCCTCTATGTAAGTGAAATTAAGCCCAAAGTTATTAATAAGTAATAAAACTCAATATTTTTGTCCCAACTCAATTTTTTTTGCAAATCTTATTATTTACTGTGTCTATATGATCAAAAGCATTTCTGTATATTAATATGAAAAAAAATAAAGAGAAAGAATAAAGAAAAGAAAAAGAGAGTAGAAAATAAGAGTGTAAAGCAGAAATAAAAAATATGTAAGAGAAAGCTATAAGAAGTATATACAATGGAATATTACTTACTGTTTATATTAATAGAGTTAAAAATAAAACATATTATTTACTATTATTTAGTTCTAATTATTATTAGTTAAAGCATGACAGATTATTTACAAACAAGCATAAGCAGTATAATCAAGAAAGTATAATTAGGAATAGCATTTGAAGAACATATAAACTTTTTACAAGGAATAAATATGTTATTATTCCATTTATCATATTTTCATTACTCTTCTCTCCCTGCCCTCACCCACCCGTTACCCACTACATAATCTAAATAGAATGTCATTGTTTAAACAAAGAAAAGAAGAAAAGGAGAAAAAAAAGAAACAAAAATGTATCAAATTACTGACCTTACTTCTCTTTTCAGAAAGAGAAACAAATTGAATAATAGCTTGTTATTAGTTCCTCAGATATTTTGACTGGTTATGAAACAAAACATTTCTTTGCACACAGAGAATAACTTTGATTAAATCTTTTCCAGAATATTTGTGGCTTTCTGGAAATGCAGGAACTATATTTAAAAAGATTAATAATGAAGTAAAATGATGAGAAAAAAAAAAAAAAACATAGAACAAATCATTTGTTTTTTAGTCTCTTCTTCTTCTCTGAAGTCTTCCACGAAGTTTCAGTTGCCAGTCTCTTTAATGAAGGACTAGCCCATTCCATTTCCTCTATTTTATCCAAAATCGTATTTTTTTTGATAAACAGTAAAGCAGAGTCTAAGTCATCGAAAATTTTAGGACCATCAGGAAGGAAGATTTTAAGCTTGGCAGGAAACAGAAGGTATGTTTTAAACTGTGCTTTTTTAAGCTCCCTTATTAGTGGCAGAAAAACTTTTCTTTTAGCTATTACCATGGAAGAATAGTCATTGTCAAAACGCACAGTTGTCTCATTAATCTAACAGGAGCTTTAGCCCAAGCAGATTTAAGAACCATCTCTTTATCAAAAGATGATAGAAATCTAACTATAACTGATTTAGGATAGTTTTTGTTAGAGTTAGTATTAGCTATAGATCTATGTGCTCTTTCGATACCAAAAGAGAATGCTTCTGGTAAGTCTAAAGTTTTAGGGAGCCATGTTGTTAAAAAAGAAGTAATATTGTTGCCTTCAATATTTTCTGGCAGTCCAAAAATCCTAATATTATTGCGCCTAGATCTATTTTCCAGGTCATCCAGCTTTGTTTGTAAATGTGTATTTTGTTTCAGCAGAAACTCAATGTTGATTTCCTCTTCTTGAATTCTATTTTCCATGTCATTCACAGCTTCTTCTATGCCTGTCATCTGGATCTTCTGTTGTTGCAGGTCTATATGTAACAAGTCTATTTGTTTTGTAGTTTTTTCTATGAAGGTATCAATTTTAGTATCCATTTTATCCATCTTAGCAGTAAGTTGCTGGATTATAGTTATCGGAGACTGAAGTTCTTTCTTGATGCTGGAGTCTTGAGAATTTGTCTTACTGGAACTCATTTCAGACTGATAAATTGACAGGAAAATTTCCAAAGTGATTTCTGACAGGAATATTGTTAAAATTTCCTTTCTTTTTTAGATATAGTTCAAGAACTATATAAAACAGACATATTTAGAAAGAAAATTATTTCAAAAATTAATTTTTTAAGTAATTAATTCCTATCAGTGTAATGAAATTGGTGGAGCTGAAGAAATCTGCTGCTATCCTGTGTTCATCCTTGGCCACGCCCCCATGAAGAATACTCTTGATAGCAACCACCTCCTTCTCTCCTAAATACCTGTTAGTTCGTAACAACTTGATTGTGGCCATTTACAACAAATTCTATGATTTCTCCAAATTCCTCCCCACATGGGCTTTTTCTTCAGTAACTGCTGCTACCTTCCTAACTGGTCAGTAGTTGTCAAAAAAAAAAAAAATCTGGATAACATGCATGGAAACACGGAAACCATTTTTTTTTTCAACTTAATGGCTTCCCATACAGGGGTGTCTACCAGCAGTTCCAGTGGTTATCAACATGAGAAGAACCAACTACCTTTTTGTTGCAGGTTCTTTTGGCCAATTCAATGTCTGAGATCCTAAACAAGACCTATTTCTACACTGCATTAATGACTTACCTTGCTGCAAAGAAAGCAAAGTTAGGATGTGGGAACAAAACTCTTATGGTACAATATTATCATCTGTGTTCCCAGGACACAATTATTACATATTTGTGTTTCACAGACATGTCCTAATCCAACTTCAGCTGTTTGAACCAGCTACCACCAGTTAGTACCTCTCCTGACCTAAGTGTCCAAACAAGTGGGTTTAGTTCTAATGACATGACTGTAGAGTCAGTTGTCAGCCTTTGACCCAAGATGCTGTGGCACTAAGTACACTTATAGGCATCCCTGTGTTCATACATGGAGTTTATTATGGATGATCCAAAACTAGAACATCAGTCCAATAGCAATTCCCATTTGGAGTCAGATTAGGTAAACTATTATTCTCAGTCACACTATACCCCCCCCCCCCCATTTCCTGTGCATGCACAAAGGACTCCTTGCAGAACAAGAGACTGAGAAAGTGGCATTTTGTTAAGAAGTGTGCACACTGTACACACACCATGAAAGCTGAATACTCCAAAGAGCTGCTAGATGCATGTGCACAGACAACAAATTGTGTTTTCCTTTCTGCAGCTTGCACTCTTGTTGAGGTAACTCACATCTACTTAAACAAATGTTGTCTGCACAGAACTCGGTTGTGGAATTATGCATATTAGCACATACATCTTGGGACTCTCCAAAACAAACTGCAGAGTGAGAAGAGTGCACCCCTGAATGAGAAGTCTGGTACAACAACAGACTCTTTGTACAGGTATGTTCAATCTGCTCTAGCTGGAACTTTTCATCCTACCATACGAGCTGTGTCTCCTTTCTAGGCTTCATAAACAACATTAAAGAAACATGAGCCCCAGATTTTCGACTCCTGTATCTCTACTTCCTCCTCTCATGCCAGTTTTTCACGGGTAAACTTGCCAGGAACCCAGGACTCTTGATGTCATGCCTTTAAGGCATAGAGGGGTATAGCAGCTCACATCATTAAATATATGATCCCAGAAGGGGCAATAATACATGAGTCACGTTAGCATTCATGTAACGTATGTCCATATATCAAGGGGCTAATGCTAGTTCTAGTAACTGTGCAGGTAAGAGGCTTCCACTCTCCCACATCTCTAGTATGTGCAGGTGTGTCTCCCACATCTCTAGTATGTACAGGTGTGTCTCCCACATCTCTAGTATGTGCAGGTGTGTGGCCTTCAGTTTATGCAACTTACTACATTTTTCAGAGACGTATCACTGAAGGGTAAAGTAATAAGCAAGGATGAAAAGTGTGGCTTGAAGTATTTTATGTCCTCTAAAATAATTTTCGATGTTAAGAGGAGATGGAAGTAAGTCAGGAGTTGACAGTTGTGCTGAACCACCTGTAAGGTGCACTTTTAGTAGGAGACAATGCCATTGCAGGCATAACCTAAATATAGCTTTAATTGCAGGGACTAGCTCATGATATTTTTTAGATTCAAAGTACATAGGATGAGCAAAGAAGGTGCAGCAGTGATACTGTATGCTCAGGAAGGAATTAAGTGCACAGTATATGTACAATGTAGTCATATTGAGAAAAAGGAGGAAATCTAAGCTGAGATAAAGACTATATGGACCAAAATGGGGGTATATGGGACCTCTGATAGCTGAGGTGTACTGTCTCTCAGAAGTAGGTGCATAAAGTGCTAACAAAGTCCTGAGTATGTTTAAAAGGTGAGAAAGGGGAGAAAAAATGATAGTTTTTTTTGAGGCAGCCTTAATACTCATGGGTAATCTGAGATGTCTACCTGCAAAATATGGAAGGAGAACTACATGATGGAAGATTCCATTGAAGCTGAGCAGAACTGAATTTGAAGGCCAGAAAAGGTAAAAAAGTGTTTTTAATGTGGTCTGCACCAGCTGAAAGATGGAACAGAGGATGGAGGAACAGGAATCAGGAACAGTTATCTTGCAACAGTTTATTCTGTGCCATTTTAGTAGGAATGGTGACAATAAAAAAGCATGTACTTACAGAATTGAGAGATGCATTCTAGGAGGTGTAGACAGAGGTAACATGGAAGGTTATCAGCATATGAGAATAGTGGGAGGTCTGTAGGATTACATAAAGGAGGAACTCTGATAGGAATGATGCCTTACACTGACTGGGAAAGGTTGTGCAGCTAAGGATGGCAACCAGGACAAATGCAGAGATTAAAGGAGTTATAAAGAAAATTAGACCATGATGTAGGAAGATGGAAGCTGATTAAGATGATGAAAACAGTTGCTTATCAGCATGCATAAAAATATATACCACATTTTCCAGTAAGTACAGGGCATCCTTATGTAACAGAGTAGTTAGAAGAGGCGTATAATGTTTTTTGTGCTACACTGTTGAATGCAGGACATGCCTAAGAAATATGGCACCGGAAAGGATGGAAGAGGCATGAGGAAACTAGATATCACAGTTGCTGGATGAAGACTTCACCCTGAGGTGGGTGGAGTTGTTGAGACTGCAAAAAAGGAAGCCAATCTGGTGGTCCCCTGCCATAAACAAACTCTACAACAGAAGAAAGAAACTGCTAAAGAGTAAAATTCCATGATTGGAGGAACTCCCTGGTCAGCCTCAGTAAGAAGCTGAGATCCCTCATAAAATCCTCCAAAGCTAGTTACAAAAACAAAATCGCCACTGATTCTAAAGACAACCACAAAGCATTCTATAGCTATGCCAAGAATCTCAATGGCAACACCCTGATCTGCTCTGAGTTAAAGCACAATGGCACTAAATATACAAAACCAACTGATATTGCCAACATCCTGGAAATATCCCCTAAAGGGCCCATCTCTATACCAGAAGAATGCAAAGTTCCTGTAATCATGGCTGCACAGGTAAAAAACACACTCTCCAAAGCCAAGAACACAGCATCCATGGGACCTGACAGCATCCCAGGCTGCATTCTACATGAACTACAGAATGAACTGGCACCCCACCTAAGTACCATGTTCAATCATAGCCTCACCTCAGGTTTTGTGTCTGCTAAATGGTGCACAGTGATAGTTATCACACTCCACAAAGGGGGAGCCACCAAGGACCCCGTTAACTACCGCCCCATTAGCCTGCTGAGCCCGGTCTGCAAGGCTATGGAACGTATCATTATGGAACTTATAAACAATGACATTAGTAATCTCCAAACAATGGACTCCACCCAATTCGGGTTTGTAAAAGGCAGATCATGTCTCCTAAACCTGATAGACTTCTTTGAAGTGGTCACCAAAGCCGTAGATGAGGGTAAGGTGGTCCACACAGCCTATCTAGATATCGCCAAGGCTTTTAACACCACCCCACACTCTGGAATTATAGATAAACTCACTAAACTAGGTATAAATCCCTATGTCACAAGATGGGTTGCCATCTGGCTCACTGACAGAACCCACACTTTGAGGGTAGCAGACTCCAAATCCAGCTTCAGACCTGTGACAAGTGGAGTACCACAGGGTTCAGTCCTGGGTCCACTCCTGTTTGGTATCTACTTCTCTGAAGTACAGGCTAACACAGAAGGTCTTTGGCTAACAAAGTTCGCAGATGACTGCAAACTGGGAGCCATAATCAAATCTCCTAATGATGTGGATATCATACAAAAGGGCCTCACTGAGACAGATGCCTGGTGTCAAAGCCATGGCCTCAAGCTCAATGCCAAAAAGTGCATTGTCATCCCTTTTGGTAAAAACTCTGTACCCATGAACTACCACATAGGCGGCAGTCTACTTAACACCGAAAGTGTGATAAGAGACCTTGGGACACAGGTGGAGAATAGTCTATCCTTTGATCACATTGCCACAGTAGTCAGGAAATTCTTCTACGTGCCACATCTCATAACAAAAGGTTTCTCATCCAGGAAAAAAGAGGTAATTGTTCCCCTCTACTTGTCACTCAGACCCATTATAGAGTACAATGCCCCTTTTGGTATGTACCTCACAAGACCTCTACAATAACTGGAAAGGCCACAGAAATACCTCACAAAGAGGATTACTGGCCACAAACAGATGCCCTTCGCAGACCATCTCAAATACCTCCAGCTTTACTCTATCGGTCGGTCGAATATCGCCTACTCAGAGGCGATCTCTGCCTAACATACAAAGCTGTGTCCAACCCAAAGCTGTTAGACATGCTCCATGTAAAGAAATCCCAGTCCCTGCGAGCTACATGCTCTAGGGACCTAAACCTTGTCACCACAATAAACAAAATATGCAGGAGGGATAGATTTATGTCCCAGAGACTTCCCATACTCTGGAGCAAACTACCTATCTATATCAAACAAAGCCCCTCATTAGCACTCTTCAAGATAAATTTTGATGATTGGATGGGAGATAGGAAATTCACCCCGGGGATCACTTCTGTGGCTCTGCTCAACAGGGGCACAGGAAAATTATTTTCTTGGGTTTAGAAAGCCAGGGTATTGTTTGGCTAGGCTTATATAGGCCCTAGGGCCAATAGCCTAGTACCTACCTATGATAGCTGGGGGTGAGGGCAGTGACCATGAAAGAAGTATAAGAGGGGCATATATTTTTTTTCATTGTGGTAAGGCAAACATGTGAAAGAGCTGCTTTTTTAACAACTTGATGAACTGTCATTTGTATTTTTCAAACAACTGGCTAAACTATGCAGCCTCTTCGCAGAAAGCAGAGTGGTGGCACAAATCTCTGATGTAGGATGAAAAAAGACACTTACAAAAACATGGGCCTAATGAGGAATTAGACAGCTACTGAGCTGTTAATATCTGGTCTATTTCAGAGAAAGTAATGGAAAAGAAAATAACTGAGGAAAGGCAGTGCTGTTACTGAATGGCAAGGCCTTGCAGCTAGGAATAGCCTGGCTTCATAAAACCAATGAGGCAGATACTTATTTCAGAAAGGTCTTTAATGTTTGCCACAACATGATGGCAGAACACAGAAAACATGAGATGTGTGTTAGAGTAAGAATTGTGTGGTTTCTGGAGGCAGTCAGTCAGTTGAGACATACATTCAACATTAAGTAGGCAAAATGTACAAGGGCAAAGGGAGAGAGCTTGCTACATTTTAATAGGTTACCAAAGAAGGGTATGACAGATTGTATTCCTGAGAAGGCAAAAGTAGGCCCAAACTGGGGGTTCTATTTAACATAACTGATGGGATGGTTAATGAAAACCAATCAGTGAAATCAGGATAAACAGAAAATCAGAATCACTGCAGTATGCAGAGTTGTACATAATCTTCTGAGTTGATTAAGATGGAGGAATATTCATGCTACGCCTTGTTGCTTTAAAATGAAGCAGTCCTAAAGAACTAGGTTTTTTTTTACTAGTCATACAGCAAACACTAGTCATGAGGTACAGGTAAGTGTCTGACTGTCACTTCAAGTCATGTATATTTTGTCAAATGAATGCATGGTCTAGGATGTACATTGTGCAGAAAAAAAAAAGAAGCTTAACAGCTGGTATGTGGATTATGAAGATCCCCCCCATGCTTGTATTTTCATTGTACCTTTGATGCATTCACTTGATAAATGTCTCAGTTTTTGGCTTTCTGAATTAATGTTTATATATTTTCCAGTTTGACATATTATATGCCTTTCACTAAACTAAAATTAAGACACCTACTCTCTTTTTATAGCAAAATCCATGCATCTTCCTTTAATGAACTAATACAGTAAGTTAATTATAAAGCATATTATAGGATGTGTATTTCTGAAATGGAATACCAGAGATAAGAAGTTTGTTATGCAAGAATTTAAACTTACGATAAAAAAAACGTATGGATACCAGCCATGAGAAAAAGGCAGTTATACAATGACCCCCCCCCCCATTAATATTCCAAAACGTGCACACTGATTGGTCAGCGTGCAAGTTGTAAATCAGACTTATACTAATGGAAAAAGGTCCAGTCACTTGGACTTTTTCCATTAGTATAAGTCTTCCAAAATATCAGTATGTCATCCAAAAAACACAAGTATAAGGTTATTTTGGACATGTACCTAGAGTTAAACGCCCACTGCGTTTCCCATTCTACTAAGACTAAATTGGCGTAAATGGGTGGACATCTGGCACCCATAGCCACGCCAGTGTTCTGCTTAACATACTTACCTTCAAATATAATAAAATTGTTGAGTGGGACCATTTCCATGAGTTCTACCATTAACTTGCATCTTACAGTATGCAGGTCACCATATTTCAAGAGGCTATTATCAAACATTTCGAGTCCTATGTTGTGTGGAATAATAGAAAATAAATCACATCAACAGTGACCACCAAAAATTGCTCATCCAGTGATGTTTCCCTAATAACATCAAGACAGTGCCAAGAGTCCCTCACAACATGTGGTAGTTGTTTTAGTGCATGTTTACAGTGAAAATCCACAAAGAATGCCATTGCTACTGTTTTCGAGCCTTTTGCGGACACAATCGTCCTGAAAGGTGGATTGTGCATATTCTTGTGGATTTTTGGTATTCCAAACGTGTATATATGAAGGTATTTGATACGTTATTCACACTCTGATGATGCCCAACATTGTGACTGGGTGAAAGCGCTAAGTGAATTTATTTCATGTTGTGTTGAATCCAATAAAACCTTTTAACTTTCGTGGAGCTGGTCGGCTTTTGTTTTATCAGTTTTTTTGGTTTAATTATTTTCAAAGGTTTAGGTTATATAAATATTCATATACATGCTGTATGCATAGTACAGATTATAAAATAATATAGATGAAAATTTTGCTTATGGTACTCTTTTTTTTTTTTTTTTTTTTCCTGTACTTACTGTAATTATAGAAAGCATTTAAGTTCATCACATAATTTTTCTCATTTTTGTATATGTTTTAAACAAAATTGCCCTGAAGATATTCGGCCATATATATTATTCTTTCTGTAGCCCATTTTTTAATTGCTTAACCTCAGATAAGAGTTTTTTTTCTTTCACCACATAATGTGCAATTATGGAGTTGGTATATATAAATATTAGAGAAAGGGGTGTGCATGGAGTTTGCCTACCCCAGCAAAAAATACACTTATTTTTCTATTTGGGCCATTATTGTACATTTGAGAAGCTTTCTGAATGCTAAAGTAATTTCTAAATAATCGACTACTGATGTTTTCTAATAAAACCCTTATATGCAGTCTAGGAAGAATT